>NW_027526375.1:0-174189 GCF_048455015.1 Haemaphysalis longicornis
TGGCGGGTGCCCGCAACAGCTGAGTACTCAGGATTTCAGTTCGGGGGGAGGGGGGACCTGAAGGACAACAACAGTAAATAAAACAAAACAAGCGAAGGAAAATGTGATTGCTGCATTGAGGTGGAGGTCAAATTTTTCTTCCCAGAAACTTATTCCGCCTTGGGGTTTTCCCCTAAATCTGGCCAATTAAAGGAAAACAAGACAACAGAAAAAGCCAAAGATAACAATTTATACGGGTCATTCAGTGCTCTGTCTCATTTTCCAATTATTTCAATTTCTTTAGAGAAATTGAATACATACATCGAAGCCGCGTATGGCTGGTGCGTAGCGTGCGACACAAAAATAATTATCGGAAGTCATTTTTCGGTGATGAGCATGGAGTTGTCTTCGCCGGTTGCTTCCTACCCCGCCTCCCTTCCCCGCCTTTTACGTAGGCCCGTAGCCAGGATCGTAGCGAAAAAGAAAAAGAAAAGAAGAACAGCAGCGGCGCATAGCTTGCCGGCGGAGTGGGAGACGCGCACATCAGCAGAGTGGGCTCGCAGCGCCGGCTCCTCGCAGCGGCCGCAGGCAAGAACTAGGCCCCTTGCGAAGGCCCTACCAACGCGCGCACGCCGCCGCTCTAGCCCGGCCGTGCTCTGATATGTTTCAACATGATGCCCTTCGCTCCGGGGACCGAGCCACTTGTTATGGGCGGCTAATAGACGCGCACATCCCCTCTGCCCCCATCTTCCTCCTTGCACAAAGGGAGGGACGAGGGATTTGCTAATGCGGATAGCGTTCCCGTGACGTGACTGGGCTGAACAGCGGTCCAATCATTCTTTTTTTTTCAATTTATTTCAATTCAGTACTGCATTGAACAGTGAAATAAATGTGTACAAAAATGAATGTGTACTGCGTACAAAAAGGCACACAATAAGCATTTGTGCAGTGTTATATGCCGGAAGTATAACTCGTATTTGAAGTCTGGAGGAGCACCTCCTATAATACTATAAGTAATAGCAAATGATTACACAAGCAGTTATGGCAGTATTATATTCAAAGTGAATGCAAATAACATCTATGACATTCATGGTGTCGTCTTGCGAAAAAAAGACGCCCACAGCACAGAGACGCGCAATAAAAAAAAAGAACTTGTTACAGCGGGGCTGTTATCGGCTATACGGCCTGACCAAAACTACGTGCGTCGACAGGGTGTGCAGAAAAAAGTCGCGTCGACAAAACTTAATCTTGCGGCAAAGCCAACTTTCCAATGAATTCTCTGTAGCTCTTAATCTATTGCAGGTATCTTGAAAAATAGCACGCTGAAACTGGCCGCTAGGACTACTCTATAATTACGCCGAGTTCATTTACTTGTCACACGTGGTCAGTACACAGTGAAGTTTTAGACGTTATAGAATTGATTAATTGTAGGGTTGAATGCGCCGACGCAACGCAGGCGATGAGGCGCGCCGTAGTGGAGGGCTCCGGATTAATTTTGCCCTCCTGGAGGTCTTTAACGTGCGCCGAAATCTCGTACACACCGGCGTTTCTGCATTTCGCCTCCATCAGAAAAGCGGCCGCCGCGGCCGGGAATCGAACCCGTGTCCTCGTGCTCGGCAGCACAACGCCTTAGCCACTGAGCCACTGCGGCGGGTTAGGCGTTATAGAATTCCCAGCTGCTGTCACTACGTGGCCGTCTGCGGAAAGAGTACGGTAACAGAAAACGTCTCTAACTCGTGGTTTATAGAAACTATTCCGAAACAAATTATATGACAATTAGGCGTAAGACGACTCTAACATTGCCCCGAGTTTCATCTACTTTCATGATTACGTAGTTCCCAGTGAAGTTGTAAATGTCACCCGCCGCGGTGGCTCAGTGGCTAAGGCGTTGCGCTGCTGAGCACGAGGTCGCGGGTTCGATTCCCGGCCGCGGCGGCCGCTTTTCTGATGGAGGCGAAAAGCAAAAACGCCCGTGTGTACGAGATTTCGGCGCACGATAAAGATCCCCAGGTGGTCAAAATTAATCCGGAGCCCTCCACTACGGCGCGCCTCATCGCCTGCGTTGCGTCGGCGCGTTAAACCCTTCAATCAATCAATCAATCAGTTGTAAATGTCGAATTCCCGTCTGCTGTCAAAACATGGGCTTCTATGGGAGGTAAATCAATGGACAGCCCCATCTTTGTCCGCTTTAGTATAAAACTCTAATCCGTCCAAGTTTCATTTAGCTAATTAACTATATGTAGGCCCAATAGCAAAGGACAAACAACGTGCCTGTTTCGTGCACTTCTTGCACTGCGCCCAGCTCCGCTGGTCATCTTTCTTCATCTGGAAGGTACTGAATTTTTTTTTCTTCGAATGTCAGGCTTTTACGTGCCCAAATTGCGCCTTGTTTATAAGGGACGATGTAGTGGAGGGCTACATATTAATTTTGACCACATGAGGATCGCTAACTTGCGCCGAAATCTCGACACACGGCCGTTTTCGTGTTTCGTCTCAAAAAATGGCGCCGAGCCGGGATCGCTCGGTATTGGCAAAAAAGCGCCTGTCAGCGAGCAACCTTTACCTCCATTTCTTCCAGGGCATATCTACCCGACGTCAAATTGATCGCCACGGCCAAAACTAAGCCGGCGTCAATAGAACCCAGAAGCCGAACGACGTTTCGGCCTCTTCGCTAGCGCAGAATAGCGTACGACATAAGCTAAACTTTTTCTTGTTCTGTTTGCAAAAAAATAGGAAGATATTGACTTTCGTCACGCTTTCTTTTCTTGGGCCGAGTCCCACCTGGAGTGAGTTGACGATCGCTGGGGCTCTGCGAAAGGAACCCCGGGCTTTTCCAACAGGCATCCCGTATTTCTGGCGAAGCAGCCGCAGACGCCTGCCTTTGGACACACCGCGGCTTCCGCGACCTGACCCTGAACAAGAACGGGCTCCCCTGAAAACAGCAAAAATAGCAGCGCATGGAGAACAGGCGCGCGGAATCGTAGCGGTGAGATTTTCGCAAACCAGCTCTGTCAAAGGTTTTGGCTCAAGCCGAGGGACGCGCTCGCACGCGAAAACGCTTGGCGGTGGGCAGCTTTTTTTGACTTGGCAGATATTTCAAAAACCCACGCAGACGTTCTTGTCTATAGGGTTCACTTTATGCACCTAACCAGTTCACGGCGCTGCGAAACTGCGAAACGCCTCCGAAGAAACTTTCATATTATTCCTACAAAAAACAATGTTCACTATGTGAAAAAGGGATTGCCAAATGACTAGGTTGGGTGCGTCCCACTCCAAACTGTGATGCAGATATGTCTCTGGCGCTTCATGTATCTTCTGAAATGAAAACGTTTCGCTAAAACCTAATGCCCCCAGTATGCACACTGCACCCATGGTCTTACCAAAACAGGCTGGTCGTCGAGGGCGACTGCGAGTGCATGCTTTCCGGAGCTCTTGGCGTCGAACTCCAGCCTCAGTTGGAAAGGATCGTCCGTGGCCCGTGTGACTACTGCTGGAACAGTGCTGCAAATTAATCAAAAGCGTTTGCCCAATGGATGTGCGCATGCATTGATTTCTTCCCAAACAAACCTATTATGCGTATCGCATTCTAACCCTACGAAGAGCAGCTCTATTAGAGAAAAGGACTGACTATTATCAATCGCACAATAAATAGCGCGATTCAAACGCACAGCTTCGCAAAGACAGTAACGCCTAACTTATTTTACGTGCGTGCCAAGAATGATATACGCACACATTTAAATTAAGTCTTTATCGCCGTAATTCCGGCAGAATTCACCTTGCTTGGTAATTCCGATCGCTAAAGTCCTTTCAACCAGCGGTGGGGCGTTCTGAGTGAAACACAGTCGAGCTGCTGTTGCGACGTGAATGTCGCAGGCTCGCACCGTGGGCTACTTTGGAGACCCCAGTGCTGAGGCGCACAACCAGTAGACTACGGATTAGTTAAGAGGGTTCGGCTCAGACCTCGCAGACGATCTGTATCCTTATGGGCTCTAGCGTACTGGGCCGCCGTCCTACTTCTGATCAAAATAGAAAATGACGCATAGCCATCACGCTTTATAGAAGTACGATTCGAGGCACGATGTCAGCGCTTTTAAGTGGCAGCTTATGTAGACAGAGAATGCTGGGTATTCGTTCGCTTGGAAGTGCTGCTGCGAGTTTGACCATCCCATTTCCATAAAGAAAAACTGGCTGCGTATCTGCTCCTTCCGTTGCAAATGCCGTCAAAAGACGATAGTCTTTATCGGCTTTTGCGAAGTAAATGCCTCCCTTCGCTTTCCCGCTCACCTCTCATGTTGTTCCTCTTGCGTCGCGCTCCTCCCAAGGTAAAGACGCCAAAGGTTTGCTTAAATCATTTTAAATTTCCCGCGTTCCACTGCTCCAAACCGGGTGTCTCGATGCGAACGCTGCCGTACGGCGAAGACACGCGTTAATCGAGGCGCCCTACTTCAACGTTTATAGAACCGCGTTTCCCTACTCCACGTGCGCTGCAAGCAGAACGTGGAACCTATCTAGTGGAACCTTGCGTAACTGTTGCCGGTTGATTTCTTAAAATGGCGCCAGAAGCTATAGTGGCGCGGGCGACAGCAGGCGACGGCAGAGTGAATTCTTTTTCTGCAGTTGATGAAGTATTTAATTTCGCAGATTCAAGCATGTTTGATTTTTTTATAAAGGAACACTGCAAATATCACTTCTGCATTAATTTGTTGTTTTATATTTGCGTAATGTCTCGTACTTCTTCAACAATGTTGACAAGTATGAACATTACACCGGACATAGACGGGTAGATTTAGCTGTGACTATATAAGACTATTGCGCAGGCATTGTTTTGCTTTGGCCGGGTGGCTGAATCGGGTCACAGACGGACAGACAGACATACAGACAGACCAAAATTTCTGGGTTTAAGTAGCCCAAGAAAGACTATCGTCTTTAATATCTCAGGTGGAACCAGCATATTTCTCTTGCAAGCAGCCCCCTCCTCCCTACGAACTGTTCTCGCATACACGCAAACTGCGAAGCCTGACAATGAGCGCGAGGCTCGCTCGTTCCTAACGCAGTCGTCTCCTGTAAACGTGCAGGTCTGCATTTTTATTTCCTAGACCTGCCAGAGCACAACTCGGTCAGCTCCTCATTGTCCGGCTGCCCTCCACTGAACTTCGGCATTATTTTTTGAACCACTCATGACAGCCACATTCAACGAGCTCAAGGGCCGGTTCAGTAATTTACCCATCCCAATAACCTTCCCGCACACACATAAACAACACACAAACAATAAACATAGAGCTTACCTTTTCAACTTAGATGACGTTAACATGGCCTGAACTTGTCTTGGCTCCACGTAAACTGGGTGTCCGGAAGAGTCATGGAACTTCAAGCGCGCGGCTTTCATGGAGCCGAACCTCTTGGGGTGGGCTGCATCTGTTCAAAAGGAGCACCTCCTTTATCAACTGCTATCCCTACCCATTTATGGAAGCGAAGTATATGTGAAGGTACGTAAATTGTTGTCGAGACAATACATCTCCTTTTAAAATAGCGCATTATCGGTGGTTTTATTGTAAAGTATGGCACCCTGACAAGAGGGTACAAAGTTATTTCCTTGCAACCGTGCACGCTATCCTGGATTCCTGGCAGCCTTTGTATGGTGGTATTCTTTCATAGACAAATAAAGACGCGCCACTTGGACATGCGCTATTCTTCAGAGCAAGAGGAGGAACTCCTTGTAATACCGTATTTACCCGATTCTAACGCGCCCCCGATTCTAACGCGCACCCGATTTTCCTGGCAAAAAAACCGAAAAAACTTGCACCTCCGATTGTAACGCGCACGGGACTTTGTGACCCAGACAAATGAATGCGAGAGAAACGGGCGATTTATTTCCCGAAGTAATCTCACTCATCTCACTCCTCGTCGCTCTCCGCTGACCACAACATCTCGGCCTCGGTGCCTTCAAGCGCGTTCGCGATGGCACACTTCTGAACGAACGTTCAACCATGGTCGATGGGATCGTGGCCCACGCCTCGCACGCCCATCCCGAGAGCTTCTCCAGAAGTACACGCTTCAGCCGACCGCTCGTTTTGAACGCGTGGGAGCCGCTGCTGCCATTGCTGTTATCAAGCGCGCAAGTGAAACGATTTGACAATTTGTGTGAACGCCGATAGAAAAAACTAGGCGCCTAGGCTTGCTGCTATAGAATACTTGCTGCGTCCGAAAAATCGTTGCTAAAAGCTTTAGCGCCATCTTGAGATGGTGATGCCGATGGGTGCGACGAAATTTCCGCTGTTTCGGTAGTTTCGTTTTTGTATCCGATTCTAACGCGCATGTGATTTTTCGGCCTATTTTTTCGGAAAAAAAGTGCGCGTTAGAATCGGGTAAATACGGTAAGCTCTTTTTTGTTCGTATTAAAGGGCCCCTGGAATCCATTTTTTCAACTTTTTTCAGCATCTGCAACCCTCTTAGAACATGGTCAATGAAGGCTGCCAGTCCTTATACACGGCAGTCACTGAACGCCCGAGTCAAAAATCATTGCTACGCGGACTTCCAGCAATTCAGAAACTAGCACAAAAAGGTTTTTTTCCCTCTTTCTCAACGTGTTTTTTTAAGTCAAAACATTATATGTGTACGTAGGTGACGTCACACAAGCAATATCACTGCTATTGGCCGGCTTCCGTTCAGTTGCAGGAATACAAACATTTGATAGCGGCATCAAAAAATCGCAGCAAAAGCAAGGCCGAATCTAAAAAAATTGTCTGCTACGTCGACAAATCACTGTGGAAAACTGAGCGCGTTTGCATTTAGTCATGACAGAAAAAGGCGTGGAATTGTGACGACGACACAGAATAGAAAATACAGCAACGCATCGTCTGCATTTTCTATTCTGCGCCGTTGTCAATTCCGTTCCATTTCCCCATTATGAGAAAATCACGGAGTTCCGTTCTGTACCTGCAATGACTGAAGCTCCCGCAACGGTTCCATGCCCGAATGAAGAAATGTGAAAGCTATTATCGACCTCTCTGCGAGGTTACTTTAATTATTCCTTCAGCAGACTTAATTTCTTGAAAAGGTTAAGTATGTAAAGCCTATGCATTTGTTGTTCGGTGAAAGCTAGTAATACTCGTCCCATTAAACTAAGGGTAAGCACAACTGTTTGTCGCCCACTGGTGCTTTGCAGTTGAGGCCACAGCCCAACGAGGGTTTTGGTGTGCTGTAGGCTGATAAATAATCTAATGCTCAAGTAGTCAACCGTGTTTATTTATTTATTTATTTATTTATTTATTTATTTATTTATTTATTTATTTATTTATTTTACCCTCAGGGCATACAAGCATTGTAGAGGGGAGGGGCTCACATAAAAGAGCAAAAATGATGTCAGAAGCACGCGACAAGTGTTTAACCATTGTACACACAAAAAATACAGTAAAAAAAAGTAAAGCGAATGCACTAAACGCAGCCATAAACGCAGCCATAAACGTTTGAACACGTCGGTACCATACAGGGAGCGTTAACGCCGCTGAACAAACAAAAATAAATTGCAAGACTCCAAATATCTCGCGGGATTTCGTATGGGCACAGTCTGTGACAAAAGTACAATGGCCGCGAGTTTAGCCACCAAAATTACTGCGCTGGCTGGCGCCTTGGCGCTGTTGTTTTGTTTGTGAGGAATTCATCAGAACTTGGAATAGCATCTGCCATTGATACGAGTTGCAGATGCTATGCTTCCAGGGCGCAAATAAGTAAATTTTGTCAAGCGGGTAAACAAACACGTCTGTCCCTGACCTAATAAGTGTGACCAACGGAGTGACCCACCTTCAAAGGACAGTATGGCTGATAGCATCGATGGGTCTGCTTGGTACTGCACAGCACCGTACACGACGTACTCTCCCCTGTGGTCCCCCTTGTCCTTGCGGAACTTCAAGGAGAGCATCGCTGGGGCCGAAACGTCCTCCTTCTCGCTCATAGCAACGAGGGGCCGGGCACCTTTGTCAAGCACTTCCACCAGCGGCAGCACCACTTCGGGCATCGCGGGGCCAAAGTGCAGCAGCGTCTTGCCAAACTCGTGCACGCTTTTGGCCCGCGCGAGAGCAGCCTCCAGGGAGCTACTCCGAGCGCTCAGCGTCTTCTGGCCCTCCGTGTGGAAGGAAGAAATTTCGTCCAGCAACTCACGCCTCCGCGATTCAAGGGCGCGAACGTAGCCGTCGTAGAAGCTGTTCACCTCGCGCGCCACTTGGCTGGTATTGAAGGACAGAGCCTGGCTCTTCCTGAGCGTTCCGTTCACAGAGTGCTCAAGCTTGGCCATTTCGCTGTGCAGCGTGTTGAGTATAACACCGGTCTGCTCAAGTTCCTTCCCCTTCGCGGCGCTGAAGTCGCTGCTGACGTGGTCGACATGTTTGTTCAGCCTGCATGATGAACAGACCGCCTCGCGGCATGTCAGGCAGGAGGTGTTCATTCGAAGTGTCGGGTGCAAAGGGCAGGCTCCAGGTGGAGCCATCGGGAGCATGAATTCCGCGCAGCGGTTGAACCTGTCGTGGTGAGGCTCGCGCGTATCCGTCTGCCGCCGACGTCGGCCGGCGCAGCGCGACAGCAGGTCCCCGATGCACCTGTTCACGGTCGCCCCGCTCTTGGCGCACAGGGCGCAGAGCGAGAAACGCTTTCCGCGCGCAACGGGCTGTTTTAGCGCGCAACGCTGCCGGCTGCCAAGTGGGTCAGGAGCAAAGCGCATGAACCGCCTCACCAAGGCGTTTGCGGGGAGTCCGTTCTGGGCATCCGTCACGGCACTTTCACTCCGGCATGTAGGACAAATGACTACAGCGCCTCCTCCAAGTTCGCACGCATGGCCATGCATTAGCTTTGTTGATTCACGCAAGCCAGCATCTTCGGTGGACGAGAGGTCGGGTGTTGGCGAGGAACAAGTACAAGCGGCTGGAATCGAGCGATTCCTTGCGCTATTTACCCTTGTGGACGGAAACCGCCTCTGACGCCAAGCGAGCCTTTCTACGCCGCGTCTGCACAGAGTGTGTAAGCAAGGCAGTGCCTTTGGGTCCTGAAGCTTCTCCAGACATGCCGGGCACTGTAGATTCAGGCGGCTCGGCCGCTGAGAAGCTTTGTACTTGAACCTTTGCAAGAAGAAACAAAGGGCGGGCGTGAAATCATACATGTGTTCCGTTGTTACAGAGTTTAGACAAACAGTCTAGCCAAACATCAAACCAGTAACAGCAAAACTACAAAACAGAAACAACTTGCGCGTAAATAATCATTTGCATTTGTGTACAGATAGGTATCTCGCCTAATATATCTTTTTTTGTAACAACTTCGGGTCAATCGGCGGAAACGACAAGTAATAATTGAGATAATGATTCTTTCGTAACGACAAAAATATCGGTTAAAAGTCCTTGGATAGCAAAACATAAAAGTGTATGCTCCAAGTTAAGTAGCGGCAATTTAAGTATATCAGTACGGTAGAAATAAAACAAAATGAAGCATTCAATTGCAAACATTTTATGAATTATGACAACGGCGATGGCAGTGGAGGTTCCTTGGCCTACATACAGCGTACTTACAAACGAACAGATCTTTATTTGAAACTAGGCATGCATCATATTGTATGAAAAATAACGTCCCTTTTTGGCTCTCGCATAGTGTTGCTCCGTAAATACTCAGTAGTCATTGCAAAGCGCTGCACCAAAGCCTATATTCACACCGTATAAGAATGAGGCAGGCACAGACAACGTAAAGTGTACAACCCAATGCCCAGTATACGTGCTATGACCCAGTCGTGACACGTATAAAACTTAAAGAAAAACATGACACTGCACGGAAAACCACGTGGACCTTAGTTCGCGCCTTGACTTATCAGCAGCTTGCATCGTTTATCCCCAAAAACTGTGGTTCTCCCAATCATTCTCCATAAAAACACCTCCAAGGTGCTGTGATATGCAATGTACGACTACACATTGATTCTCGTTGTGGCACAATTTCACGGGGATTTCCAAATTATGGCTGCACGTGTTCGCTCGTGGGTGGCGTTTTCAGTCCATTCGGCAAACTTTATCATAAAAGCACCGAAATATTCGTGCCTTCTTGGTGCACTCATGGTGTATTGCAAGCACGTAAAAAAGCATAAGGCAGCAAGCTGGTTTGAGGTTAAATTGACAGCCCCGAAAGCGCTGAATAATTACTGCTCGAACGTTAATGAAGATAGTCCTAAGAAGGCTGTGCAGACGTGACCCACTATAAACAAACACCGACAGCGCGCAGCCTGCGATATCCATTTCTCCTGCGGTCGCCCTTACATCAGAGTGGCTGCTCGCACATTGAAAGAATCCGGGAGCAGCCACTGAACCAATATGCATGCGGAATACAAAAAAATAGTCTCCGCAAGAGATTTGATCCTGCTATCTGCTATCTCATGAAGGAAGACATACTCGTGTGCGTACCACCCATAAAACTGCAAAACATAGTGCCCATCGATATCTAACCAAATGATGGTTAACATAAGATGACCATCATTTGATCGAAGAATCGCAACAGTTCAAGCGGTAAATCTAAAAAGGCAGTGAGGTTCATGCTGGCCGTCACTGAAGTCATTAGTCCGCTCATATTGAGGAAAGAAATCCCTACTCCTTTCCCCGCGAGGGACACACTTTGCGCGGGGGACACACACCGCGCGAGGGATACACACCTAACACAACTGAAGAACGAATCGAGAAGGAGGATTACGTGATGTTTTTTTCTATCTGCATGGACGACAACGACGGCAAGAGGATCCAAAAATATTCCGACAAACGTGCAACTAATGCCTTCACAGTAAAATGATTCAGTGAGTCTGTTAACCACTACTAGTACGTAACTACCCCTCCTCCCATCCAAACCTCCGCAATCTCTTAAACATTTTATTGTTAAGTATTACCAATACTAGTAAAGCAACAACCAGACGCATGGGTACATGCGGTAAAAAATGTATTTAAACGTCAAAAGGGAATATCACGAGAGGGTACGCAAAAGGGAAGGAACGTGCAGCTGGGGAAGAGGGGGCGTTCTGCGAAAAGCCATGGCGTGACAGATCTCCGCGCAAGTGCCACTTTCTCGAGCGCAGCATTGGTGAAAACCACTGCTTCCTTCCAGGCAACGTGGATGCAACGGGCTCGCTCTGAAACACGCGCGACCGATGCTCTCGACCCGCGGGGGTCGAGAGCATCGGTCGTGCGTAGAGGAGCACGGGTGCTGCCAGTAATGACGACCTTACTGAGGGGAACTCGCCTTGCAATTAAAGCACTGCCCAACCCACCATGGTTAACAGTGTTCGATGCAGCAAGCGAGGAAACAAGCGTCGCAAGGACGGTGAGGCCTCTTACTCGTTGTTCGCGGGACGCGACATGGCGCTGCCGCTCCCGCAGTGTCACAAGCCAGCCGTCAGGAGCCACGAGCGCTGCACGTCTTCTCAAGCCTCCTCACGCACGCACAGACCGTGCGGCGGCTGGCAACAGCGCCCACGAACGTCACACTGACGGCCTCGGGTCCCAACGCCGTCAGCCGGGGGCGTTGCTGGCGAAATCGCGCGCGTGCAGCCGCGGCGTGTTCTGTTCGCTAAAGCAGAGGCGCACGGCGTCGGCCAGGATGTTCCCCTCCAGGAGAGAAAGGCCATCCGGGCACGCTACGTCAGCGTTCTAAAAGTAAACGCCCCGCGACACGCGAAGAAAAACGCGTTGTGTGCAGGTGGGGTGCTCTGTTTTTATTTGTCCTGCCCTGACCCTTCCGTTCTCCGCACTCTAAGTTCTTTGTTGGCGCTCGGAAACTCGACATCTAATGAGCAAGGAAATGGGTCCAAAGAAAAGCCGGCCTGGGCTTCTTCGTTCTTTCATTGGCAAACTACAGCTCCCGTGATTTGTGCGCACTTTAAAACCAGAGCCACAGCAACCTAGAAGAACGAAGGGAACGGGGATTGAAGTGTTAACAAGACTAGCAGTAGCGATAAAGCGAATAATGAAAGTCTAGCTTCACGAGTAAGCCTGGGCAACTGAGCCAACCTTCACGCGTACGTTTCTTCGTGATTTCTTTAATCAACAGCCCGAGACGGGAATGTAAACTGAACCTCGTCATTCCGAATACTACCGGTACATGAAGCCCGTACGCGTGTTTCAGAGCGAACACAAAAGCTGCACAAAAACAATATTTGTGCGACGTACATGCAGCTCACCTTAACTGGGAATGACGGGCTCGTTGAATGAACTCAGGAAGGAAAGCCAGCAGGCAAGAGCACTGCGCAGGCTATACCGGAAGTAGCGCGTCGCGATTACGGAGAAAATGAAAAGTTTGAAGAAAATTAAAAAAAAACATCCACCCGGCCGGGATACCAAGAAACAACCTACGCATAACTTGTCCGCTTCCGCTCCGACTGCTGCATCATGGTGGGCACACACACACACACACACACACACACACACACACACACACACACACACACACACATATATATATATATATATATATATATATATATATATATATATATATATATATATATATATATATATATATATATATATATATATATATATATATATATATATATATATATATATATATATACATATATATATAAATATATCGGTTGAGCTACAGTGGCGCCCCCAGCGGAGTATGCAGCGGCTACCGTCGCGTCTCTAAAGCTGCTTCGCATTACCGCGCGCGGAGCCGCAGGTGTTGCCATTCGTTGCGCAATCCCGGAAAGGAGAGGAGCTTCGGAGAGGAGAGGAGGAATGCCGGAGAGGAGAGGAGGAATGCCTCGCATACTACTCAGGGTTCCCCTACGGGAAGATGACGGCGGTGGTTGAACGCGAAGCTATCTCGTGATGAATTCTTTGGTCGGCCAATCCCTAGGGGTATCCTGCCACAATCATCATCAGCGGTGCCTGGCCAGGCATGCGCAGTGGGGGTGTGGTACTGAGGGTTCCCCTACGGGAAGATGACGACGGTGGTTGAACGCAAAACTATCTCGTGATGGATTCTTTGGTTGGCCAATCCCTAGGGGCATCCTGCCACAATCATTATCAGCGTTGCCTGCCCAGGCATGCGCAGGGCGTCGACTGAAGTTCCCATTAGTTTTCAGTTCGTCGTTTCCGTTGACGTCCAGCTTCGCGTGCCTTCGTTGTATCAGTAGCTTTTTGACGTAGTTTGAATCAGTGAAGGACATTAGGCGCGTTCGTAGCACATGCTCCCGTCTCGGTTTGTAGCGCCGTGGGAAGAGCGCCACGTACCTCCCGTTGCGGCCAGAGTCGTGGGATCGGAACCGGGCGCCGCCTAACTATTTCTTTTTATAGTGGACTGCGCTGACGTCAGCCCAAACATTGACGGGGCTGAAGAGACGCGCATGCGCAGTAGAGTGCGGACGGCGGACAACGACAACGAGGGAGGGAGGCACACAGCCCCGAGCATGAGATGCTTCGCATCTAAAATGAACGAAGTGGGAGGCGGAAAGACATTACAAACGGCAGACTACACTAAATTAGCCCTAACGCAAAGGAAGAAAGCAATGACGACCCTGGGCTTACGTGGTAGGCGATGGCGGACGGGGAGCTCCTCCTACGGCTTTTATTCACGTGTGTTGCGTCTCAGAGGCGGCATGTCGTCCGGAAAGACGCCCAGGTAGCCGCTGGGAGACTGCGTTGTACCCCGCCGCCAACCAAGGAGGGCGCCCAGGCGATGCAGCAGCCTGGAGGAAAGGTTAGGAAAGGTTAGGAGAGGCCCTGACGTCATGTTTGTGAAGCCGCACCCGCCATGTCGATGAACCCACTGAGCCCAGCACTCTTTTCCATTCTCTTCTGCTGTTTCCGGTTTCATAACAGCTTCGCGGTACTGGCAGTACGGGCGGCTCGCGAAAGCGAAAACAGACGACGGGAGCAGTGTTTGGGTCCGTACAGCACGGTGGTCTTCATGCGCTACGACTCAGCTGCGATGAATTTCACTTCACGGGGATAAGTGGCTGCAGTGGTTTGCAAGATTCCTCACTGTTGCGTGCCGAGTTGCCGGTCGCACCTGGCAAAATTTGCCGAAGCTTCCAACCCGCACCTTCTCACCGGCAGACCGGTAAGGATGGAAAACCACTGTGGTGAATCGACGAGATATCGCCGCAAGAGAACGGCAACTATGCTCACCGACGACGCCAATTATTAACCATCGGATGCTGCCTTCAAACGAACATTAGACCACAAAGGAAACGGCAGTAGAAGAAACGCTGCGAAATCAGCTGTGGTACACAGATTGCAGACCACGACGACGCCGTAGCGACTGCGATGTGTTGCCAGCGTATGGAGGCAGTCACACTCAAAGCACCATAAAAAATTGTCCGTGGCATTTCAACAGATTTAGCCGCCGCAGCCGTAAAAAACTAGGCAACACTGTCTATGCGCTCATTAAAAAATGACGTCACTTTCTCCTGCCTTTTTGCAATACATTGGGACATAGAGTTTCTCAATAGTTAGTGAGAAACTCTATGCATTGGGATGCTCCCGAGTATTCTTTCCTCTATGGGCCATAGGAACTGAGCGGGCTTGAAAAGGGTAACGAAACCGGGGAAGGAGGAAAAGGGCAAGAGAGCGACACCAAGAGGAAATAGAAAAATACCTGGTTGAAGAAGACACGGAGAAAAGGAGTTTGGCCTCAGTCGTCGTGGAGTGCGGCCGGAACGTGTTTTTCGTTCGCTCCTATGCGGCCGGGGAGGTTCGCGACTTTGCCGGCCACACGTCGCGGGCCTTGGGTGTTCGTTTTTCGGGCGGCGGGCGCTCTGCTGCGTCGGGCCGTCGTGCGCAAGCTCCCGCTCGCCAGTACCCGCTCGTCTGCTCGGGCATTCACCCAGCAAGCTCTCCAGATTTTGGACCACCGTGGGCAGCTCTTCACTGCACAGCCTCGCCTCTACGCTTCACCGGTCCTGTCGAGAACTTCTCCCGGAAGAAGCATGACACCATGATATTGTGTTTGTGAAGTGTTTTGTGCGCGGTGGTCCCAGTCGCAGGGGCAACTCTTCTTCTTTATTCCTCCCTTCCACTCTCCTGTTTTATGCCCGGGTACACCAAGATCTGACCGGCGTAATATCCGTCGCGGAAATGCCGTCGCAGAGAAAGTTCCACTGACACGGCTGCGCACGGATTCGAGCCACGAACTCTCTCGCCGCAACGGGAGGTACACAGCGCTCTGCCCACTGCGCTACGAATTCAAGCGCAAGTAGGTCTACGAACGCGCCTTATATCTTTCGCACCACTTTCTTCATTCAGATGCCGTGTAGGAGATGCTGCCGTCTAGGAGAAGTGAAGCGAAGTAGTTCATCATGACACTAATGAGCGCCGACAGTTGGAGCCTCGATGTCAACGCATGGAGTGGCAGCGTCTTCGTGTACGCGGAACGCGGGTGAATATACTGCTTTTGGTTTCAGTTTCGGTTCCGTTGCGTTCTACGGTTTTCAAGGGGTTGTGGTTTCAGTCGGATTTACGCAATGTACCGGCGCGTGCAACCCAGTGTCTAACGTTGATGCGTCTAACGGTGCCATACTGACGCAATATGAATATCGATGTGCAAGTTCATATGGATGCACAATAAATGGTCCTGTGAAGGCTCATTTCACTTTCGTGTCTTACCGATTCCTATGAAAGAGGCATCAACCACATTTTTTTAGTCCCCTTCCCTTCCCCCTCAGGGCCTGATAAGGTGTCGACACCCTAAGCCAGACAGTTTTGGGCCCTTATCACCCATCTATGCCCCCCCCCCCCCCCCAAAAAAAAAAAAAAAAATCTAAGTGGTCAGGAAAGTCCCGGGGACTGAACCCGGAACTTCTACTCCGAGGAACCTACAAGCTAACCACTAGGCCACCCCGAAGGCCCACGGGTACGAAGTTTACGGTGGCAGTGAAGAAAAGTAAGTGTAGCCAATGGTAGTTTAACAAGATTTAAAGTGTCGGCGCGAATGCACAACACGTACAGGGAACTAAACTAGAACACATTTTCCACAAGTGTTGCTTCCGAATGGGGTAATTCTACCGCGAAATCTACGGCCAAGTGTAAGCCACCCAACGTTTGCACCGCTCTTTGCGTAGCATCCTTACAATCAAGGCAACCAGCAGTTACTCACCCTAATCAAACATGGCCACCAGCGCACCAGCAACAACTACAGGCTTAACGATCTGGCAGTGGAACTGTCGCGACTTCAAGAACAAGAAGGTGGTCCTCCAGTAACATATCGCACACACCACAAAGAAGCCAGATGTATTGTTACTTCAAGAGACACTCACCATCGCCCCGTCCCGTACTGGCTATAGAGTGCACAAGGGCCCCGCCCATGATAGGGGCGCGTATTTCCGAACGCTTCGCTGCACAGAGCACCCACGTGACATGTCTGTTCGCGCGATGAAAAACGGTAATTCAACGTGGTTATTGGCTGCGCCCCAAACATAAAGCGACCTAAAACATACCAAATAACCACTATAAACCAAAACAATGCGTAGATTTGAGCTTAGACAAAAAAAATGAACTTTAGAAAAAAATGATTTAATGAAAAAAAAACTGAAGAGATGCACCTGCTGGGGCTCGCACCCAAGCCGTCAGCCCCAGCACTCAGTATTCTACATCGAGGCTACAGAGCCCGAATGGTGGATTGTTTTAGCAGGTGCTCAAGGGAATAGCACGCGCAGGGACATCACACATGTCACGTGGGTGCTCTGTGCAGGTAAGCGTTTGGAAACACGCGGCATCCACGATGTTGAGCACCGCTGGAGCAGCGAGCTTCTCGCTCCAGCAGCCACTTGTGACGCAACAGTGAGAATGGGTGAAATGCTGACGTGTTTTCCACCCTGAATTCTCTATTTCGAATTTAGAAAGCACGTGCATGCAGATGACCATTGCAGCAGCAGCTTCTTACTTAAGTGACATAAACACAAGGCGAGCAGTGCCTATATAGCTTCAATAATGCACATCTTTGATTCAAGAATTTGATTGGTGAAGGATATGCATGCGCATGTGCAGGAAAAGCTGAAAGTGGTTTATTTGATTTCAGTGCTGCATTTCATGTCTTCACATGCACTGTTGCAGCTGGTCATACCGGTGAAATCTAGCTCATGAAATTTCACTATCACGAAGCACAGCTCATTCACGAAGCCTAAGCAAGACAATGAAATTGAACTTACAGTGGTAATACTCATGCATAATCTTTATTATCATAGACAATGCAAACTCAACGCAGATCCCTATTCGCATTTGATTCACAAAGGTTTTTGTCCAAAACAACAACTTAAAGCACACCAACAAAAAACAGGCGACGAAAACATACAGGTTGCAATTAACACATTTAACAATGGAATCTCAGCGTAATCGAGAAACAAAATAGAAAAGGTGGCATATTAAATCACATCACGCAGCTAAGTTGCAGCTCGTACGCATTCACGGCCGAAAAGTGCGAAAATTCAGCTTCTTGCATTTGGCGACTTGATCACAATTTGGGCGAATACGCTTGCGCTCGGCATGGACTTGGGACACACGGCTCGACATATATGCTTTAACGAAATGCAGCGCGTGACGTCGCGCTGCTTGCGTTTCGCCCCGTGCATAACTTTCCGTGGCGTTAACGTCGTGGGCTATGCACAATGTTTACAACTGACTGGCGTAATGCACGAGAAATAAACGAGGAGTTATCGCCCCCTGTCGCAGACACTGGTGCGATAACGTGGGTAGCACAGACGCAGGAGGGACTAAACGGTAGAACGAGAAGCATTTCTCGCTCAAGACCAAACGCCCGCACAGGATGATGACGACCGCTTTGTATCATACAGCGTACACAGATTGCCGTAACTACAGCGGCGGCTGTTTACCGGCAACGCCGAGCGCTCACAAAGCAGACGAAAAAACACCATTGCGATTGTCGTTACCCACCATGTTAAGAACACTGCACACAACACGCAAACAAGGAATACGACTGAACGGCACTAAAAATCGCCCTCAGACAGCCCGACGACGCCGATGGTTTGACGCGAACAGCGGAGGCGGCCAGTTTGGTGAAGTCCGTAAGCGCGGAAGAACATGCTCCGTGATTTCTTCCGTGAGTGCGTCGTGGAGGCGGTCTACCGCGTCGTCATGTTGATACGGTGACACCATTGGCTGGATGGGGGTCCTTTGATGAGGAAAAGCCGCATTTTTCTTGAGTTTTATCCGAGTTTAAGGAAGTAATACTAACGCAGGACTACCCGGCCATAGATGCCCATGGCCGGTTTGGAAGTCCTGTGGGAGTCACAAAACGGAGGAAGAAACGCAGAATAAATCGGAAGCTCCGTATCCGTATTGCTCAACTGACCCAGGAAGCCACCGAGTATGCAAGACAGCTCAGTCAACAAAATTGGTCTCAATTTTTCACTACACTCTAGGACACCCTTGGAACTCGTCGCACGTGGCATCTCTTTCGCTCCCTAATGGGTAGCAAGAAAACCAAATCAGCCGCGTCACATCAACTTAAGCGTCTCATTCAGAATTATTAAGGTACAGAAGAAGATCCCCTGGAAGAATTAAAGAAACCATGGGAAGACACAAGTGACAAGACCCCACTCCCCCATGAACAGTACATGGGTGGCCCCAGTCATGAAATAGATGCGCCATTCCCCATAGCTGAAATTGAAGCAGCGGTCCAAAACTTAACCCGTAATACTACACCTGGAAAGGACAAGATTCGAAACAAGCTGCTGGAAAATTTGAACACCACTGTGTTAAAGGCTCTATTAAAGTACATAAACGAACATGACATTGCCGGCAAGCTCCCATTCCACTAGAAACACGCCGACATTACTTTGATACCAAAACCCGGTAAGCCACTAGTCCCAGCAAATCTGCCATCCAGTTCCCTCACATCTGGTTATGGGAAGCTATTAGAACACATGGTGCAAAATCTCTTTTCCCTGTATATCGAAGAAAATAGGCATTTCCCAACAAATATGTATGGATTCCGCCCCCATCTACCCACACAAGATATCCCGCCGCAACTTAAAAGAAGTAGTAATAGACAGGCTTTTCAATTCGCAGAAAAGATGCGTACTAGCCTAAGATATCAAAGGTGCCTTCCTTACAGGACGCACGGCCACCATTGGAATAGGGCACCTCCATTCAACAACATTTAAAACAATACCAAGGGGCACTCCACAAGGGTCGGTGACATCCCGCTCCTATTCAATATAGCAATGAAAGATCTCCCACGCATACTCAATGGTGTCCTCAGTGAAAATCCTCATCCACATCCGCATCCTCAATGACATACTGAATGAAAAGATGCATACTAGCCTTAGATATTGCCACGTAGCCAAGGACGACGCAGCTGTCTTGAAGGAAAAGCAAGTTTATTTGAGCGAACTTGTGCTCCCCTAACAACTCAAAGAATACACAGACGGCGAAGCAGCAGTCAACAAAGTGATGTGCGCAGGTGAGTGTCGAAAATTCTAATACCGCGGCGTCTTCTCTGCGGGCATTTATATTTGGGTGCGAGTGTTTCTCGAACCGTCAAATCACATCTAGAACACTGCAGACCAAAGAAGGTTACTCTATGGTGTTGGCTTTAGTTCGAAACGCTCTCCCGACATGCTCGAGTCCTGGCGAAAATTTCTGTACCAGTTGTTGTGCTCTGCTACTACAAATGCTTACCTTGTATATTTTATGCTTGTACTCTTTGGGGACGTTGAATTGAACCCTGGACCCTCTCCTGTAACGCTTGAAACTAAGATGGCCGAAACACTTGCTTCTATCCTTGAAAGTATGGGCAAGCTTGAAGCAGGGCAGGATGCTATTTTAAATGAACAGAAAGGTCTGAAGGAGAGGCAAGATGCGACCGATAGCGAGCTCAAGCGCCTGGCCGAACGGCTAGGAACACTGGAGAATAAAGTTGCGTCGCAATGCACCAGGACATCTACACCTAGCGACACTCTAAGCAGCTTAAATGACAGATTAACAACTATCACAGCAAGGTGTGATGATGCGGAAAACAGGGGTCGGCGGTGTAACTTATTGTTTTATGGTATTGAGGATGACCCCAGGGAGGACTGGCCTGGCTCTGAGCAGAAAATAGTCAACTTCTGCTCAGATAAGCTTAAAGTTACCGGCGACACCCTAAGTTTGATCGCGTGCATAGGTTGGGAGGGTTTGCTCCCAATAAATGCCGACCCATAATTGCGAAGTTCTGCTTCTTCAAGGACAAACAAACCATTCTAGGTTCGGCGCACAGGCTTAAGGAGTCGACTTTTTCGATTGGTGAAGATTTCGCCTTCTCAACCCGACTAGCCAGAAAAAAACTAATAGCTTTCGCCAGAGAAGAAAATAAGACATTTAAGCTATTGGTGGATAGAATGCGCATGGACAATAAAACATACACATATGACCCCGTAACTGATACTGTTATCGCTTCTAACATATAGCAAAGGACAGGCGTCCACCCTTTGCGACCTAAGAACCACTCGACTAAAGAATTGCCGTCGTTATCGGTTACGTACACTAACATTCGAAGCTTACTTCCTAAACGCGACCAGTTATGCTCTTACTTGGACGACAGTAATAGCGACATATTGGTGCTAACTGAAACTTGGTTACATTCTGACATCAGTTATAGCGAACTTTTTAACGAAAAGAGGAACTACAGCGTTTACAGATACGATAGAACACACAGGAGGGATGGTGGTGTTCTGCTCGCAGTTAGAAACGGGATAACGTCGTTTTCCGTTGAAACGAATGCTTCGGTTGAAATAACTTGGGCTGCATGCGTGACGGCATCCGCTAAGGTCTTAATAGGCGCCTGCTACCGTCCACCTGACTCCGATCCATCCTTCTTGAAGGAACTGCGTGAAAGTATATCTCGTGCCTTGAAACAATGCCCTGCTGATATAGTGTATACCTTTTCGGGGACTTTAATTTCCCTCTCATTGATTGGTCGCTCCTCTCAGCCCCCTGTAGCACTTCAACCGAATTCATTAACTTAACCCTAGACTTCAACCTTGTTCAAGTTATAGACGCACACACTCGAGGGTCTAACATCTTAGATCTTGTATTAACCACTGCACCGGAAAGCATAGGATCCGTATCATACATCGATGGGTTCAGCGATCATAAGCTCCTTCAGTTTACATTTCACACTGCTTTAAATTTCCCGGTTGCGTCATTAAAAAAATACGCGATTATAACAAAGGTAATTACAGGGAAATGAACGCAGAATTGGAGGAATTCTTCAATGAATCCTTCCTACCCTCATTCAGTTCCCGGTCTGCTCCTGCTCTTCAAGAACAAGATAGCCGAACTGGTCGACAAACACGTGCCTTTAATAACAATTAAAAATGATCAATCTAATCCGTGGTTCAACAGACAACTCAGAAACATGCGAAACAAAAAGAAACGATTGTATAAGAGTGCTAAATCGACTTCCAGTGCGTCGTCATGGGCCAAATATAAGGAATTTCTGAGAACTTTTAGCTCTGCAGTACACAATGCCAAACAAAAATACTTTTCTGAGGATTTACCTTCGCTGTTAAAAAATAACCCCAGAAAGTTTTGGAAGACAATTTCAAACAATCGTTCTAATAATGACATTGTATTACATGGTGACAACGGTGTTCCCCTTCAGGAACATGCGTGTACGCATGCATTCAACCATTTCTTCTCGTCGGTATTCACTCAGGAAGATCATTCCACCATACCCATGGTTCCCGAATCCGATTACAGATATATGCAGCCAATTAATATTACTCCTTAAGGCATCGCTTCACTAATTGGCAGTCTTAAAGTCTCCACTTCGTCTGGTGTCGATAACATCAATTCAAAAATATTAAAGAACACTGTGCACATCTCTAGTCAAATTCTGTTCCATATTTTCAGTAAATCATTGACATCAGGTCAGTTACCTGCCGACTGGAAAATCGCCAAGGTTGTTCCCATATTCAAATCCAATAACAAACATGCACCCGAAAATTATCGCCCGATTTCTTTGACGTGCATATGCTGTAAATTACTGGAGCACATTATTGCATCTAACGTGTATAACCACCTCGAATCCAACAACTTTTTTTTCGTCCATCAGCATGATTTCAGAAAAGGCCTGTCATGTGATACACAACTGCTGGAATTTACAACCGACGTACACTCTAACATGAATGCTAACCAACAAACAGACTGCATTTTCCTTGATTTTTCAAAAGCGTTCGACCGTGTTGCTCATTCCCGCCTCATTACAAAATTATCAGCCCTTTGCCTGGATTCTTTAACTTTATCATGGATTCGGAACTTTCTGTCTATGCGCCAACAATTTACCGTAGTCAACAACTTTTCTTCACACCTCGCTGATGTTACTTCCGGAGTTCCGCAGGGCAGCGTGCTGGGCCCGTTACTGTTCCTGATCTACATAAATGACCTGCCCCTCAACATCTCATCACGGATACGACTCTTTGCTGACGATTGTATTATATATCGTACGATTACTAGCCTTAACGACCACCTTTCCTTACAAAATGACTTAAACATAATCTACAATTCGTGTAATACATGGCAAATGTCACTTAATTTGAGTAAATGCAAAGTAATAACTTCTAGTCGGAAACACGAAATTCAGATTTTCTTCATTCCATCAACCACAGTGCAGTTTCGCAAGCCGCTTCCTATAAATATCTTGGTGTTCATCTAACACCTAATCTCTCTTGGAGTACCCACATTTCCGCCATCTGCGCAAAGGCTTCTAAATCGCTCGGTTATCTGCGACGAAATTTACGATGCGCACGAGCCCTTGTCCGCAAACATGCGTATCTAACCTTTATTCGTCCACAGCTAGAATTCGCGTCGGCAGTCTGGTCCCCTCACCAAAACTACCTAATCGTCCAGCTGGAATCTATTCAAAACAGAGCCGCCAGATTTATTACACGCAAGTACGACCGTCATCTTAGCGTTACCCAAATCAAAAAAGAGTTATCACTTCAGCCGCTAGATACCCGTCGCACTATCGCGCTATTATGCCTTTTTCATAAATACATAGTTCGCGTTAGACCTAACCCGCTTCCTCTTAATGCCCCAGTACGTACGTCACGACGCCTTCATAATAGTCATAGTTTCACGCGCAGTTTTGACAAGACGCTTGCTTTCAATTCATCGGCATTGCCTCGAGCAATCATGCACTGGAATGATCTTCCTGACCAAATTGCATCCGCACTTAGTCAAGATAGCTTTACCGAAAATCTGCACCGACATTTTTCTTAGTAATTGTGTAATGATGAATTGCTAGAATAATATTGCTACTGTTTATGGGTGTTTCCCCCTTGTATTTGTGTTTTTGTGATGTTTTTTATTCCACAAAAACCCTGTGCGTTTGTGATAATTGTCTGTTAGAACCGTGTATGACGTGTTTCATTTACGTCTGTAAGCCGATTACCCAAACTCTATATTGTGTACTTGTCTTTTCTTCTTTTTCCCCACTATTTTTTTTATGTTCTTTCAAAAATGTAACCCCCCTTACCCAATGCTCTTCAATGGGCCTGTAAGGTATAATAAATAAATAAATAAAATGACCGCGCAACCTGGCGGTAAAAACAAAACATAAATAAACAAACCCAATGCATGGTTCGCGGCATTACACCTCCTCTAATAGTTCATCAACCCGATGCTAAAATAAAATGACAGACCGAACAAACAAACAAAAAAATCAGTCATCTTGCGTAGCAAGGTTTTAGGCGAACCACGACGACGACTTCGGGCCGCGAGCGTCGTCGTGATGTTCCGGAATCACCGTCGGGGATCACCTTGCAAGTAAGTTGGCCAACACGTCGTAAAATCCGGTAGAGTCCGAAATACCCTCGCAGAAGCTTCTCACTGAGTCCGCGTCGTCGGATGGGAGTCGAAACCCACACACGATCCCCTGGGTGGTACTCGGCGTCTCGGCGTAGGAAGTTGTAGCGTAAGGCATCCACCAGATCATCCGGCATCCACCCATGTACGAACTCGAGCGAGCTGGTGGGTCTCCTCCGCACGCTGAAGGTATCCTTCGAAGTCGGCGTTGAGGTCGTCGTCTTCAACATGCGGAAGCATGGCGGCGTCAAGCATCGTAGTCGGCCGTATACCGTAGACAAGATCGAACGGTGTCATCTGCGTAATTCCCTAGATAGCCGCGTTGTACACAAACGTGACATACGGGAGCACTTCGTCGCAAGTCTTATGTTCAACGTCGACGTACATTTACAGCATAACCGCGATTGTCTTGCTCAGACGGTCTGTTAGTCCATTCGTTTGAGGGTGGTACACCGTCGTTCTTCGGTGATCAGTGTTGCTGTAGAGTAGGATTCCTTTCATAAGCTCCGCAGTAAAGGCCGTTCCGCAGTCCGTGATTATGACTTCGGGGGCTCCATTCCGCAGCACAACTTGGTTTATGAAGAACTTCGCGACTTCTTGTGCAGTTCCCCTTGGAAGAACGGCGCTCTCTGTGCAGTGCGTCATGTAGTCTGTCGCTACGGCAATGCACTTGTTCTCGGATCGTGGTCTAAGGAGCGGGCTGGGAAGGTCCATTCCCACTTGTTGAAAGGGCCTCGATGGGACGGCGATCGGCTGCAAAAGTCCGGCGGGTCTCGTCGGCGGCGTTTTTCGTCGCTGGCCGCCACGGCACCTCCAGACGTAGTGGCACACATCGGTTGTAAGGCGGGGCCAGTAGTACTTCGCCTTGGTTCTTCCAATAGTGCGTGCTGTGTCGAGATGTCCGGAAGACGGGTCGTCGTGGCACGTTTCCAAAATTTCGCCACGACGGTCTGCGGGGATAACCGTTCCGGGGTGGAAATTTTTCTTCACAAGGACGGAGTTTTTGAGGCTGAATGCTGGTAACTTGCGTTTGAAGGCCCTAGGCACGGCGACGTTGCGTCCTTGGAGGTAGTCGATCATGACGCGTAACTCGGGGTCGGCACGCTGGTGGGTGGCTAGGTAGCTCTCCGTCACGACTCCGAAGAACGCGCTGTCTTCATCGGAGTCTTGTGGTGGTGCGTCGACGGGGGTGCGAGACAGGCAGGCGGCGTCAGAGTGTTTCCTGTCGGATTTATAGACGATTGTAACGTCGAACTCTTGCAGCTAGGCGCAAGACGGCCGGAAGGGTCCTTCAAATTGGCGAGCCAACACAGCGCATGGTGGTCTGTCACAATCTTGAATGTTCTACCATACACGTATATATATGGCCGAAATTTTGAAATGGCCCATTTAATAGCCAGGTACTCTTTCTCGGAGGCTGAGTAGTTTTTCTCTTCCATTGACAGACCACGGCTGGCATAGGCGATGACTTTTTTGCAACCGCTCTGCTTTTGGACGAGGACGGCACTCAAGCCTATATCACTGGCGTCCGTGTGCATTTCCGTTTCGGCGTTTTTGTCGAAACGAGCGAGTATACGGGCGGGCTTTGCAGGCGTTGTTGCAGCTCGCAGGATACTTCCTCTTGGCCGTTTTCTCAGGTGTAAGCGGTGATATCTTTAGTCAAGCGCGTGAGTGGCTCTGCAATGCGTGCGGAGTTGGCGACGAAGCGCCGGTAGTACGCGCACAGTCCGAGAAATCTTCGCACGCCCTCCTTGTCTTTCGGTCTTGGGAAGTTCGCTGTGGCTGGTGTTTTCGCCGGGTCAGGCTGCATGGACTGCCGCGGCGTTGACGACGTGGCCCAGAAACTTGAGTTCCTCGTACGCAAAGCGGCACTTTTCAGGCTTCAGCGTTAACCCTGACGTACGAACGGTCTCGAGAACAGACTTCAACCTTGCAAGGTGTTCGTCGAACGTCCGGGCGAATACCACAACGTCGTCGAGGTATACGAGACAGGTGTGCCACTTCAAGCCAACTAACACAGTGTCTATGACTCTGAAACGTTGCTGGCGCTGTGCACAGCCCAAACGGCATCACCTTGAACTCGTATTGGCCGTCCGGGGTTATGAATGCAGTCTTCTCTCGGTCTCTCTCGTCTACTTCAATTTGCCAGTAGCCAGTCTTCAGATCCATCGATGAGAAGTACTTCGCGTGGCAAAGGTGGTCGAGGGCGTCGTCGATTCGTGGCAGGGGGTAGATGCCCTTTTTGGTGATTTTGTTTAGTTGCTGGTAGTCAACGCAGAACCTTAATGTTCTGTCTTTTTTCTTCACAAGTACAACCGGTGCAGCCCAGGGGATTTTCGATGGCTGTATAATGTCGACGCTGAGCATGTCTTCGACTTGTGTCCGGATGGCTTCCCGCTCGTGTGAAGAGACGCGGCACGTTGACTGTCGGGTAGGTCGGGCTCCATCTTCGGTTTTTATTCGGTGCTTCGCTATAGGTGTCTGACGTAATTTTGAGTTCGATGAAAAACACTCTCTGTAGCCATGCAGCAAAGCCAATAATTTGTTCCGTTTTTGGATGCGGAAGCTTGAAGGCAACTTCGGGTGCGCGTCCAAAGTCGGCGACCGCGATCACGTCACTTGATTCGTGCGTTTCTTCGAGCGCGCAATTGTAGCGCTCTTTTTTTTTTCCTCCGGAAAAAAATAAACAAACCCAATGCATGGTCCGCGGCAATATCAAAGGTGCCTTAGAAAACGCCAACCAACAATCCATTTTACGTGGACTAACATCAATTCACTGTGGACAGAGGCTACACTCTTAGCCGAAAAGGACGAAAAAAAGACTAACTACAGCCGTTAGTCCTCGCGAGCGACCGTTGCTCCTCAAGAGGAGTAACTGCGGGAGCGTGCGTGCCGTGTGCATAATTGGCGGAGTAAATGTTCGTCCCCGCCGATCTAGAGACCAACTGGAGGACGAAACGCCGAGCAGTTACTCCCCCTGTAATGGCGTCGCTGCTATGCCATCTGCCGCATATGTCTGTTCAGTTTCATAATTTGCATACAAACGTAGCTGCCAACACAGTTTTAAAAATAACAAAAAAGCGCATTTTTTTCTAAATAAGAAGCGGCTCGTGGCAAGGAGCGGCGATGTGCGATAGACCAACTCCCCTCGTTCACGTTACTACGAAGTGTCACGCACCTAGAGCACGCGAGTGATAATACGGGAAAACGAAACACTCCGTGCACATATGACACAGTGTGGCAGTTGTTAGTATAAAATCGCGAACATTACTCACCAAGTGTAGTGAATACACATGCTTATACCACGTGCTTATACCTTCCTGACAGGACGCACGGCAACCATCGAAATAGCGCACCTGAATACAACCTTTACAACGATACCAAGGGGCACTCCACAAGGTTCGGTGATATTACTACTCCTATTCAATATAGCAATGAAAGATCTCCATCAAATACTCAATGACATCCCGCATCTACGGCATGCGCTTTACGCGGGCAACTTGACCCTTTGGACATCAACGGGATCGCAAGACGGCCTGCAATTAGCCATCGCGAAGCACTCGAATAGCCTGAGGCCTACAATGCGCCCCCGAAAAATCAGCTCTGCTTACATTAATGTCTGGAAAAGCTACTCAGAGAAAGAAAAGCATTCCGGAGTGAGAACTCAGATCACAGGCAAACCGGTTCCCAACGTGCCCCATCTCCGTATTTTAGGCCTGGTGATTCCTAAAAATGGCTCATGACTGCATCCAACAGCCCCTCTCAACCGAACTCTCAGCCAGCCAATGTATCTGATGCATCGGGTGTCAAATAGAAGGTTTGGCTCGCTAGAGTCGGATACCCTGCACATCATACAAGCAGTGCTCATCAGCAGGGTCGCATATATGGTACGCCACAACGGAGAAGAGAAAATTGAATACTATAACTCGACGAGCTTAAAAGATCGCCTGAGGACTACCATCAAAGACATCAGCAAAAATGTTGCTCCCAGTAGGAAGTCATAATACTTGGGAGGAGGTAGAAAAAGCACACCGCACCCCTCAGCTTCAACGACTGCCGATACCAGTTCTACCGATACCACGAAACATGCACCGCGTTCATAACAAGGCACGTCGCATCGCTAGAGATAAAGCCATAAGTGCAAAGTATAGAAATAACCCAACAACAAGATGTAGCGACGCATCTGTATATCCAGATCAACCAGCACACGTTGTCTGCGTTGTTAACGCGGCGGGTCAGGAAGTGACAGCTCTGACTGTACGTACAACCTCAACCGACGCTGCAGAGGAAGTTGCGATTGCCCTGGCTGCCTCGACCAGCAAGGACGTCATCACAACACTAATTCGCCGTGTTTGGCAAGCCGATCGCTCGCCAACTTGCAGCTAAGCAGAAAGTGGCCACTGCGTTTCATCAACTTGTATGGATTAAATAAATTCCCGTGTCAAAAATAAGAAAACACAATATGCTACGAGATTTATGAAAGCGATTCCCTGGAAACCATTTCGACAGAATGAGGTTATGAGGGTGACAGTTAAACAGCCTGATGATAGCTGAGGTACGTTGGCAGCACATTTATTCAGAATTTTTGCACCTAGTTGCAAAATGAGAATTTGTCAGGAGTCTCGCAATTTCTCTCTCCCTCTCTCTCTCTCTCTCATATCAATGTTGTGTGCAAAGTAAGCTTTGACATTCTAACATCACAGACAAGCCTTGCCCAAAAGTAATGTCCAAAGTAGTGTCCAAAAAGCAGATATGTCCACCAAGTTTATTCTGCAAGGATGTACTGATGTCGAAAACAGCTTTATACAGCCAGCTAGCTGGAGCTAATCTGTTTGCGGCTTTCAAGCGTACATTCTCGGCTGGGTGTGTCCAAACCCGGGCCTGTGGTGATTTTTGGTTCCATCAAGGCTACCTTCTCCCTGGTGTTGCATAAGCTCTGGTATCCCGCAATCACCGAGCCTGCTTCTTGGGCTTCTTGTTAGCTTGCGACAGCTGAAAGTCAGTTGAATGCAAGGGTAGGCGGTGCTTACTTATCAATGGCCCCGGACAGCAGCGGTGAAAGGACCTGGAGTTCATTTGGCATCAATAAACC
The DNA here is from genome assembly GCF_048455015.1 of Haemaphysalis longicornis. Classification (NCBI taxonomy): domain Eukaryota; kingdom Metazoa; phylum Arthropoda; class Arachnida; order Ixodida; family Ixodidae; genus Haemaphysalis; species Haemaphysalis longicornis. The sequence continues at coordinate 28,891 of NW_027526375.1, forward strand.
TCTATCTTACACTGCAACTTATAATCATGGCTTGATGCTCGAAAGGAAGTGACAAACGTCATCGAAGAAGATCCAAGGAAAGTACGTGTTTCTCACTAAAACGTATATTTCCTCCCGCAGTGAGGGAAAACGATGTCAGAAAAGAAAACTTTGTAAAAACAACTAAATCTTTCCTTTGTCTTTAAGAACGGTTTTGTCTCAATTCATTTTCTGCGTAATTGAGACAAGCGGTTGTTGGCGATCTTTAGATGAAGAACGGAAACACAATCAGAGTGCATCAAACGTTGCTCTCCGCTGAAACATCGTGACAGATAACTGCGAGAAAAATGTAACACAGCCACAGGGGAGTGTCCACAACCGCAATATCGAGATCCTTACGCACGTGTATCTGGCATGAACGGCATACCTCAGAAAGCTAACATTTTAAAAACAATGACGGACAAAATTTTGAGAAAAAGAAATAATCCCGCTAAAAAGCAGAGTCAGCTTTACAGATTGGAATTTCACAGGACATGGTGCAAGGCTACCGATTAATTTAGACCATTTAGTTTACTTGTCTTTTTTAACACATGCCCCTTTCTTGTGTGTACAGGTGTTCGTAATTTCTGACTCCATCAGCTATTGGCGGTGAGATCTTTGAGTGGCGCCCCCTGGCTCTGACGTCGGCTTAGGGATTCGTGCCGCTGTCGTCTGCCACACCCCACTTGTGAGGGGCAACAGTGCCTGGGCTAGAAATCGCCCGCTTCGTTGCTGTAGTGCGTTAAAAAGTGTGTTTCTAGCGACTCAGTTATTTTGCCAGCTTCTGACGAATCTGAATAATTTGAAGCTGTATCCCCCACAAGTTTGCAACACACGAAGAGATAGAGAACAACTTTCTTCAGAGTATCGGTGAGAAGATCGTGTGTAACTCGTCCTTTCTTGCTTATTCGCGAGGATCAGCGATCAGAGCTTCTCGATAAGTATTCGAAATGCGTAGGCTTCCCTGCAGTATTTTTGAGATGCTCCTATGAAGACTCAACAGTCTAATACTACGTACCAAGCAGCGGCCTCTACACGCTCATCGCACAGCAGGAAATAAAGCGGCTTTCTTCTGTTTCTTTCCTTGTTGTCTTGTATCGGATTAATGTTTCTTGCTTTTTTTTTTCTGCCCAACGCATTATTTTTCTGCGCCGTCACCAACTTCTTATTAGGAGGTTTCGGGATGTTTGGGAGACTCACAAAGGTCGTGTGGATATTTCCTTCATTTTGTATGGCATATATTCCCTTCTTCACAAATTGGCTTTCATTACGGTTGCCTGCAAGAAGGTGCATATCCGCAGCGTGCTTTGTTTATTCACATGCAAATACAATGAGAAGGTTTGTGCTACGCCACCGCGATCGCGCCCTAAACAACGTGGTCCACAGTAATCTAAGGCGGCTTTTGTGATCCGAATTTCTATCGTAATTATATCGTTATCATAACCAACTGGCTCTCAACTCGAACAATGATGACATGATTACGGTGTTGAAGGCGTGATATACTCGCTAACTAACGTAATAAATAGTATACCTGCATATATTACAAGACTCGAAACCGAAGAAGAATTCCAAGTAGCTCTTTATTGCTTTTCAACCCTTCCAGGCGCGAAGAACAAATCCTATTCTACTCGGGATGGCGTTCTATGATTTGAAGAAAAATTCTTTTACTCTCTTGTCCTGGACTCTGGACCCGGCCCACTAACCAGATCGATTTAATTGTTAAACAAAGTTTTCCCCTCCTCCTCTTGAGTGCAGTTTTCCTATAACGCATATCCGAATATCGGGAAAATATGGCTGTGCAAAATGTTCCGAAATATCCCTCCAGGTCTTAACAAACATATATGTGTTACTATAAATTTAACGGAGACGTGACTCGTTTTGCTCAATAAACCTCCATACTGGTTAGATGCCTGGTATAGAATCAGCACGCGCGTATGTACATAATGGGTTATTTGGAACTCAACCTACAGTTTTTGCAGTCTATAGTGCATGTCGGCAAACTTTCATGCCTTGACAACGTAAAGTGATGTGACAAAACGCGTTCGAGCGTTCGGCAAGGTTGCAAATACTGTTTTAATTTACATATGATTACCGGGAATCGTGATGCCTTCTGCCAAAGCCGACAGCCCTGAAGGCCTAGAATTTGTTTTGGTCTTCCATTTTCGCTGTTGTCGGTTATTAGCAGCTGACTGTTCCTTTTGTTCGAATGCTTACATGAGAAGCTGACGCCTAGCTCCGACTCTTCGCGCTCCGCGCAGGAGCGGCTTCGCAAGGAATGGGGTGGCGCCGGCAATGTTTCTCCCATAGCGGTATCCAAAACTATACTTTAATTGACACCATGAGCTAGTGTATGCGATTTTAAGCCTATTATTATGATAAAAAGTTACCCACACGCCAATTCTGGTGCGGACAAGCATCAGACGTTGACCGAGCGCAAAGAAACAGCAGGGAGAGCGATCCTGAGTGAAGCAGACGACAAATGCGAGAATCCCTAAATACAGCGGTCGCTGACTGGAACCAACCCTCCCCCCTCCTTGCCATACGGCAGAACGCCAGAACGCCTTAACTACTAAAATACCATGACGGGCACAGCCAAAAAATGTTCCATTTAATTTGTTTCATTTAGAACAACCTTGTGTACAGAACCACACAGCAAATGTATACACCACTCCCACCAATTTTAAGCTCCACAACGTTCTGCATATGTGTCAAACGCCCGTGCACCCTAATTTCTGTACTGCTAATGTTTTCCAATTTGAGTATTGTACTTTGACATAATTCGCGACGTGAGTATACGTGTAGAGGAAAGATGAACAAAATTGTTCAGCAATCTGGCTTTTGTTTTCACCCTAGGCTGGTGCCAACGTGATAAATACAAGATCAGAAAGCTTTTAGTCATCAACAGTGTGAGCGACTTATCACTGCGCGAAAATGATTTGATTAATGCTGACAATAACGCAACCTCACTTATTGATCTACGACATGCGATATACTATATGGATCTTTTTTTCCTTCTTCTTCTGCTATGACAAGATCACTGGAACCTGCTATTGCAACAACATTTCGGGCACGGGTCTTTGAAAAAAAAAATTGTTTGTTTGTTGCAGGTTTAGGACCTGATCGAAAACGGAAATACAAAAATGTCATTCAAGAGTAATCATTCAGAAGTGCAGAAATTTGAAAGTATCTAGGGAGAGATAATTATCGTTTAATCGAACAAAGAATGGTCGTTGAGCCGTCACTCGGTGGGGTGGGTTCACCTCAGTTCAGGTACCCTTGAGCCTTGGCTGTAGCCCTGGCACGAGTGTCAAACTGAAGAAAGTTATTTAAACAATGCGAAGTCAATAGAATTGTCATAAATTTGATTAACTAAAAGTAAACAATCCTTGCGCTGTAGAAACACGAAAACTTCAAAGAAACATAAAAGAATGATGTCCAAGAGTAAGACGAAACTATGTGGTGGTAAAAATAGATGAACTCACTTAATAATGGAAATGGTGCCGCAATAGGCAAGACAGAGTCAAACAGCAGAAAGGTTCTGAACACAGTTACCCAATACCAACACTACACCTGGGAACATTTTTAATGGACCGGATACAAGCGAAGTTTCAGCAGCCCCAAAGAAGAATGGAAGAAGAAATGGCAGATACAGGTGGAATAACTAGGATATACAAAAGATGGTAGCACTGTGCCAGTGCGGCTAGAAGGCTTGTACATTCATGGACAAATGAAAAGCGAACCCAAAAATATGAACCAGAACACACAAAACCGAAGAATGTGGTTCGTGGAGGTCACATAATGACGTGGTTGTGGTGTATTTGGAAAGTCACACTTCCTAACTTTGTTGCAGTTGTAAAGCGATGTGACAATTTTACTGGCATAGAAACTGCAATATTTGTGCGCTCCGGTTCATATTTTCGCGTTAGCGTTTCATTTGTCCATGTCTGTGCAGAAGAATTCCTCAGATCTACAAACGTACCAGTAGCACGAAAAAAATACCAACATACTTTGACCCACAAGACAGGTGAATCGCAAACTGAAGAGAAGTGTTGCTATTTTAGCGGTGTTCCAACTACATATATTTTGAATGTCTAGCGCGTAAATTGTTTGTCTACTGGCTAGAGGATTTTGGGGGGCAATTTTGAAACGTCTATTAGCAGATGAAAGTGCAGTTATTTGACATGCAAAAAAACTGTGCTTTTACACAGGACAAAGGAAAAGAAGCCCTAAATACAACACTTATTAATTAGGCTTGTGTAAAAGTGGCCATTTTTTAAGCCTTAGTATCATGCTCGAACTAGCCCGCCTTTGCTGCTTCGTCCTGAAAGAACAAAGCAGCGAAGCAGGTGTGCTAAAACCCTGCTGAGCTGCACGTAAAGGACCTTTACGTGCAGTTCAGCCGGGTTTTAGCAGACCTGAGCGAATTTTATGGAGAAGAAACGACATTAGCGCGTGGTGTTGCTTGGTTCTAAGCCCAGGTCTTTAAAAAAATCGCTTTGTGGCAGGTTTACAAACTGGTCGGAAATGAAAACTAAGAGATCCTCGAAAGAGTCAAGCTCAACATTTATCCAATTACCGCCAACTTCGCGGTAATGTCACAGCTAATTAAACAAGAATTTTCATTTGATTTATCCAAGTGTTCGCTGAAACTTCGCGTGGTCAGGGGTTATATTTTGAAGTGCACAATCGCAGTCACTCACCCAGTCAACAAATAATGATTTACGTTCCGGAACCCCTACGGGTCCCTTGTTCTCTTTGGAGTGCAGAACATGATGTTAGTACTTTGAAACGGCGTTCATCTTTGCGCAACACGCCGTGCGAGTGGCGTCTGTTCGTCGTCACTGCAGACATTCATTACATAGCACAAGAGAACTTGAACGAAGACGTCCGAAGCGGCGAGGTGGCAGAAACACTTGCAGGTGAACTTACAATCTTCGTTGTTATTGATGAGATTGCAGATATTGGCTTTTGAATTATTCAGACCGATTTTTGCCAAATAAGAATGAATAGCGTGTGTACTATGGTAATAATAACCATATTTAACTCGTTATATTAAGCTATATTCAGCTATGTTCAGCTCTCTATAGCTCTCTATAGAGCTGAACATAGCTCTCTATAGAGCTATGTTCAGCTCTACGTTTATTATGGTAACAATAAAATGTGCTACAATATTTCATTTTTGTTTGAACTTTCCCCCGGCACCAATATAACTAATACACGTATGGACTAATGCACTGATATACGTCGTATTAACTTATTGACACTAATAGATTATGCATATCCATAGCCTAATCGAACTTATCGACTAATAGCCTACTAGACCTATTAAGGTTATACAGAATTAGTTTTTGTTTAGGAATCCTAACTGAGGATGAGGGGGGGGGAGTTGCCTTTACTGTGAGCGCACTAGGTTTTATTGAATGTGTTCCGCACGACGAAAGGTAGCAGAAAATGTACACCACACCCAGCAGGACATTGATGCATGTTGTGTTTATTCTGTTTACCACGAGCAGCAAACTTTGAGACTGGGGTTATGCAGCATACCAAATCAAACAGAAAAGAATGTAGGAAGCTCACACTAACGCGTAAGAACTGAAGGTAGCAAAGCTGTACGCAACCTTTGCGACCATCACGACGGTTTAGGTCCCCGATTGCACCCGAATTGCTGCTTCTTCGCTGCTACAACTACCTTTACACCATCATTGTTGCTGTAAGTGTGAGCTTCCTTTATTTTTTTTTTTTTTTTTTGAAATGATAATCATAGGACATCACCTTGGAGGGGCGTACGCTATGATGTGTCTTTCTCGTCCCGGGCAAGTGTTGCCACTATTACGGCGAACGCTGGAGTTTCTTTTTTCTTTATGGCTAATCTTGGCCAGTCTCCTTAAGTGGGTATGCTTGGCTTGAAAAACATGCGCCGGGGGACGCTGGGCGGTCGCCGCGAAGCACGCGGTCTTGTGAGGAGGAGCAGGAGGTAGCCTTTATTGTGGCAGGAAGACTCTACGTCAAGTGGGGGAAGGGGAAGTAGAAGGTGGGGTGTTTGTAATTTGGGGCATCTTATATGCGTGCAGTTCGACCCAAAACACGTGGGCTCCTTAAGAATGCTGAAGAGGCCGCGTGGGGTGAGGAGAGCAGGCTCACGACTCTAGACTGCTCGCGCTAGACCGCTTTTTAGGGGAAAGTGTGCAATTAAAGCCAGCATGGAGGGTTCCAGTGTACGAGGGTCGATGTAAAGAGAGGTTGTATTTGGAGGAGGCTTGAAGGTTCTGTAGCGCGCGAACTTCGGGCAGTGCCAAATTAGGTGCTGGAGATTGGCGAGAGTGGGGGAGGCGCAGAAGGGACATCGAGGTGGTAGAAACGGGGTGTACCATTTACGGAAGGTCTCAGGGGTAAGGCTAGCATTAGCAAAATATTTGTTTATGAAAATTTTGGCTGATCTTGGGAGCGGGGGCAGGGCGGATAAAGAGCCGGTTGGAGTCAGGGCCTTGAGGCGGTCTTTTTTTTTCCTTTTTGTAACGTAGAAGCTGTATCGCTGGTGGTAATGTCTCAGTAGGTGGAGGAGCCAAGTCGGGTAGCAGCGGAGGGCTAGAGGTTATACACTCCCGCGCAGCCGAGTGGGCTGCCTGGTTCCCCGGTGATGACTCCTCGTGTCCAGGTGACCAGTCGAGGCGAACATGAATGCCGCTAGATTTCAGGATGGAGATCTCATGAATGATTTTGCTGGCGATGGTATTGGTCGACGTAGGACATTTTAGAGTCTGTAGGGCTTCGAAAGAGTCTGTCAGGATGCATATCTGGGAAGGCACGGAGGATTGAAAGTCAAACATGAGGTAGTCTATGGCTTGAACAATAGCATGGAGTTCCGCTTCGAGGATGGTAGCACATGGAATATTAAGGGATCGTTTGCCTTAGATGGAAGGGAGGTCAGGAGAAGCCCATGCGGTGCCAACTAGCGGAGGAGAAATGCTCGCGTCGGTGTAAATGTCGATTTCGTGGGGGAGTTTACTGTTTCGGAGAGCGTTGATGCGGGCAGCGCGGACGGGGCGGGCGTTGCACGGGACGGGATGGGTGGCCGTAGAGTCCGTGACAGAAGGGCGGCTCCACGGAGCGAGAGGCGATGGGATGTCGGGGGGTTCAGGCGGCTTGTGAGTTCGGCATTTTCTTGGCATTATTAACTACGGGCTGGGAGAATAACAAATTGCTAAACAGCTTCGGTGTTAAAAGTTTTATTCGCCAGGAATTGCCATCAGTGTGTAGAAGACAGTAGACAGAAACACGACCGAAAAAAAAAGCACAGGAAGCTTTTTCTTCTAGCAAGTTGCGTTGAAATTTTTTATTCTTCTATAATTAGAAATACTTAATTTACACCTATTGCGTTGCCCGTGTCGGTAGTACGGCTATAGCTGTTTATTTTGAAGACAAGAGACAGTTGCAGTTGTCGAGAGATCACCATAAAATACATTGAAAGACGTACCTTATAAGCACAAAAACAACAATTTGCCTAATTGTTGCAGACAAAACCGTGAGCTGTAGCACAGGATTTCGGCAACTGCGACACAAAGAAATAAATCTTCACAACAAAAAATACCACTGTTTCCAGGAGGCACTGCAAGAAACACATGTCACACAACCGAGCCGGTGCCCATGCGAAATTCGGAGGTTTGTCTCAATGAATATGTGATTGGACTTTGCTCTGGGCCTTTCTTGTTTCAAGTTGTACGGTCATGGCAGGCAAGATGAGCGAAATCACTATCATCCCTTTGACGTAACACGCACGTAGAGGGACGAATTAGCATGGCCCATTACTAGCTCAGAGCACACCAACATAGCTGTCTTGTAACGTTGGTCTGAACAATCCTTCCCCTCGGTTATTTTTGTTTTTATAACATGCCTACTTAGGTAACCAGCTATACTTTAAAACAAATTGTTCGCACTATAGAAATCGAAAACATTTCTTTACACAGTTATTAAAAAAAGAGCAAGGTAATAAAGTGTTTTGTTACAGACATAGACACCCTATTGCATGTTACAGCTTTATTGCTCAGAAGACAGGGCGCGGAAGTCCAAATCCACCCGGGATTTGGAGGAGGAAAACAAAATTGTCTATCCTTTCAACCAATATAGATGTACGTATCGAGCTGCTCTTCATCCCTCTCTAGGTAATTCTTTTCAATCAAGCTGTCTATGCAGTTCTTAACTGCCCTTTTTGTGAGCGGGAACATACTTGAAAACCGGGTAGTGACTTCAGCGAGCAATTCTTTGTGTTTCAGCATCATTTCCGCCTTCATGATTCGTACTATGGCCGTCTGGATGGAAAACTTCCTTTCGTTGTCAATCTGCTTTTGGTCAGACACCTGCGCATCCCTGACCTCGTTCTTAAGGAGGTTCTTGATGTTGACTCGTGCTGTCCTGTTGCTGTACTCTCTGGAGAGGGCTACCAAAGTGTTAGGCTTAAGTTCTTCTGTTTCCTTTGAAGACCAACGCTCTGATTCAAGTATCTTTGACTGGAGCAAGGACTCGAGGACGTCCCGTAAGGTATCCATAGGGATGCCAGTTTCCTCTTTTAGTTGCTGAACCGTGAAGCTGTCGACAAAGTTGTACATCAGAAGAACAGCCATTTGATAGGTGGAGACCTCGAGAGTGTACGGTTGCTGGAAGCAGTTCATGTCCACTACCCCGTACGACCGGTTGTGGAGCCACTGCAGCTTTCTGTCGGTGTTCCTGTAGTAGAATGCTGTGAAGTTCTGAACCACTTGCTTAAGCTCCTCTGGATGCTGGAATGAGATCAACTCATTAAAGGGCCACGACCCGGATGTCATCACTCGGACATTAAAATCGAACCCGAAGACTTCCTTGGCATTGAGGACGCGCTCTTTAAATTCCTCATTTAACCATTCGCTGTCTTCGATGTCCTGAAGCATGCGGCGAAGCGTGCGGACGTAGTCGGGGCCGCAGGCAACGTTCAGTCTCCTGATCATGCTGTCCTCGGCGTCATCACTGGCTGATGTGCGATCCACGAGTCGCTTGGCCAAGAGCTGGGCGTAGAACCTCTTAAAAACGTCTTTCTCCTTGATGTACTTGAACAGCACCATCACTTGATCAAGAAGGTGTTCCAGGCCTGACTCTTCCGGAATCGCAGCGTTCTCAATCAGCAATGTGTCGCAGTACCTAGCCAGCAGCTCCGGTGACTTTGTAGGTGAGTTAGTTAGATAGGTGACAGCATTAGTGTTGACGAACGATACGCAGGCCTTGTCGAGGGCGTCTACAAACCCACTGTTCTTATTGAAGGCTTCAATAACGTGCTTCTTGCACTTGGAGTGTACCTGCAGCATGACAGAAAAACAAAGCTCGGGGTCCATGGCACCTCTTTTGCCCACCTTCTCCACCACCGACAAACCGTTCGTTTGAACATGCTCTTCGAAGATAGTCATCAAGTCACGCAGGCCACCCTCAGTGCGCGAAACGAGCCGGAACATGCACTTGAGGTCCTCGATCTTGTCCTCGTGAAGCATTTTTTTGAACTCGGTTCGGAAAATCTCGTGGTGATCGCTGATTAGCGCCCTGTTGCAGTAATGCGCTAGTGGCTTCGATGTCGTGACGTGGAGGTACTGGTCCACTCGCTGCTTCTCTTCGCCGAGGCGCTGCTCGACTTCTTTCATGTAGTCCGTAACGGAGTTGTGCCTAAGAAAGTCTGCGCTCTTGTTCTTGTAAAAGCTGTACGTTTCCAGCAAAAACGAGGACTCGAAGGCAGCCCTGTACTCCGTCAGGTTGTCCAAGTTAGAAGACGCGTCCGCATTCACCCCAACCTCGACGTAGCTGAAGACACCGCGGCGAACTAGGTCGCTGTCAATTGATTCGCCATTCCTCTCTTCCTCGATCAGGTTCAGCAGGACATCGGTGAGGTCCGCCCACAACGCCTTGAAGACGCGGTCCCTCCAACACACGACGGCCAGCTGGTACGCGTCGTAGGTGTTCGTCCTGCCTTCGCGCCGCTCTTTTTGGACCCAGCACTGGTTGAAGTAAAGGAATACCTTGTTCAAAACACCGCTCGAGCGCTTGTATTCTTCCCATTCTTGGATGTAGGAACGCAGGAGGTCCCCGCTTTTCAGCTCGGTGCCATCGCGGAAGCGAGTGGTGAGATAGTTACGCAGGAATTCTCGCAGCAGATTGTGCAGCTTGTGGCCCGTAGACAGGCTGGTGCCGGCGAGCCGGCGCGGCTCCTCCGAACCACTCGTGCAGTACTGGTAGAGGAGCCTGTAGAGATGCTCGGACGGGGCGGGGCTGGCGTTGGTATCGCTCTTGTAAATATTCTCGAGGCCCTTCGACAGGTCGAGCCATAGTTTGTCAAGGCAGGCTGGCTGCCGCAGACGCATGAGGCTACTGGCGGGCACTTGCATACTGGGGCCCGACTGGTGATGGATGTTGCTGGAAGCCATGTTGGCCGCCTCTGACCTTCTGCTTTTTCTCCTTTGGGGTTACGGCGCATACGTATTGAGGGGCATTGGCCAGGGCTCAAGATTGGTCTAATTAGTTCAGAATGTATGATTTATAATTGGAAAACAATGATGGCAAAAAACACATATACGCTCCGTATACATGTGCCGAATTGGACAACCGTAACTGCGGCACGTCTTCGGAGATATCTTCTGCTCAGGGGGTGATCCAACGGTATCCTGGACAGACCAGAGTAGGCTCACTTAAAGTTTAAATGTAATTAATCGTTTTCTGCTTCCCGTCAATGTCAAGTGGCCCTTACAGCCATGAGGTGCCGCCTTCCAAAATTAAACATATCTGGAAATGTCTGGATTGGCATTAACAGACGCATGCCCGTTTTGTAATGAAGCCGAATCCTTAGAACACTATCTGTTTGAATGTCGCCTTTCCTCGGAGGAAAGGAAAATCTACCTAACTGTCCCATTCGAGCGCCTCCGACTTGAACTAAAAATCTCCGTGCTTCTCTCATTCGGCGCCAGCAGCTGAGGCAAAGCAAGGAACTAAATTTGCTCCCTCGTTCATGAATGCATCATGGATACTGGAAGACTCATATGCTGATTCGTGGACACATTTGTCTTCCCCGTCCCTATAGGCAAGCAGTGGAGGTGACAAACACACGGAAATAAACATTTGCTATAGAGAATGGTTTGACCTCATCAATGCGTACATCTAATACCAATGCTGTGGGAACATCAACTGATATGCACTTTGTGGCAAAACTTTGAAGAGACCGAAGTCAGGAGGCCGCCGCCTCGACCCTGGTATATCCAACCGAAATGAGCGACATTATAAAGCCGACCAATTTTTGAGGAGTTAACCAAGTTTCTTGAATTAAGACAATATGCGGGGACGTAAGGGAAAGAAGTTAATTGCGACCAGCACGAGAAGCGCCCAGACTAGTGAACGGCATTGAAGGCACGGTAAGGCACAGCAGAGAATGACGCTGAAGAACTTTAAGAGCCCTCATGGTGAATCTAACTCAGCCTCGAACACGACTGCCCTTAGAGAGTCCCTTCTTTTTGTGTGTTTCTTGGTCACTGGGAGACCTTTGGCAGAGACATGCTTCGCCTATTAGGGTTACCTTCACCTTCCATATACGGTGACCAGACGTCCCGTTTTGGCCGGGACATTCCCGTTTCTGAGGTCCGCTTGTGCCGTCCAGTGTCTTTGACCCAATAAACAATGATGTACCGTTTTCCCAGGACTGCAGTTTCAAAATTGGTGCCAAGCAAGTTGATCAAACCAAAAGTGTGCCGACTCGTTACATGTATTACAGATATGACCTTACATACTTTAAAATATTTACCAAGAGAGTAAAATTTAGATCTATTCTTACCGAAGAACGCTCTGATATTTTTTGCCGAAGACGACTTTAAAGAGGCATTATTTCGGCGGCTTACCATGCATTGCAAAGCAAAGCACGGAAAAAAAACTAGAAGAATGGAACTCTTCATGTAATTCGGTCTCTGAGAGATGGGTGGAAGTCTACAAAGGTATGACAACAGGGGATGTGCGCTGCGTTGAGATTTATTGCGTCGCGGAACTGGCCCTTCGTTTTTATGTGGCTGTATTGATTGTAGGGTTTAACGCGCCGACGCAACGCAGGCGATGAGGCGCGCCGTAGTGGAGGGCTCCGGATTAATTTTGACCACCTGGGGATCTTTAACGTGCGCCGAAATCTCGCACACACGGGCGCTTTTGCTTTTCGCCTCCATCAGAAAAGCGGCCGCCGCGGCCGGGAATCGAACCCGCGACCTCGTGCTCAGCAGCGCAACGCCCTAGCCACTGAACCACCGCGGCGGGTTTTTATGTGGCTGTAGTGGAGCGCGCTTTTTACATTGTCAACTCGACGTGGACACCAACCTGAGAGAGAGAGAGAGAGAATAGTCTTTAATGATACTGGTGAGAATAGCCTGGCCAAGGCTCCTAGCTTGCTACACCAGATGTATGAAAAAAATGAAATCGATGAAGAGATGATGATAATGACTGTGATGAAGATGTTGCGCTCATTAATAGAGTCCTGTTTAAAGAGTCTGATCAAGTCCTGCGCTTCGCAGGAAATACAATAGAGCAACCTGCTGTCAATATTGCGTGTAATGTTACTGGTCTGTACAAGTGCGATGAATTTTACACCCGAGTCCTGCGGGATAAAGCAGAACTCGGGCGTAAGCCCTACTTTAAAAAATTAAATGGTCGGCCAAATACACCAACTACGGACCCCATGAAGGCCTTTCAAACTGAATGCACGTGATTTAACTGTGAGTGGGATTGTTCCCTCGGCTCGAAGAACGGCTCAGTGCAAAATGTAACGTTTTAAATAAGAGCAGTTCTCCCAATCTCGATATTTTTTTTTTTTCTCCGCTCCCGGCCACCTGCTGGTCTGTCCCGTTTTCTACCTTCAGGAATATGGTCACCCTACTTTCCATAGCTACCCGCCGCGTTAGCTCAGTGGCTAAGGCGTTGTGCTGCAGAGCTCAAGGACGCGGGTTCAATCTTCGGCTGCGGCGGCCGCTTTGCTGATGGAGGAGAAAAGCGAAGACGCCCGTGTGATCGAGAGTCCGGCGCACGTTAAAGATCCCCAGGCAGTCACAATTATCCGGAGCCCTCCACCACGGCGCGCCTCATCGCCTGTGTAGCGTCGGCGCGGTAAACCCCCCAATCAATCAATCAAGCCTTCCATAGAGAGAGAGAGAGAAATAACTTTATTATGTTTGTTAGGTAGTTGGGCGTGGTGGGTGCCCCTAGTCCACGGCTCAAGTCTCCTTGGCGCCGGTGGCTGCTCTGGCGATCGTTCGGCACTGCTCGTCGTAGTCGGCGCTATATATATAGACAGTGCCGCACTCCACTGCTCCTCTGTAAGAGGGTGTTGGTGAATTTTGTGGCACCCTGCTGCCGTATGGTAGAGGGTGGCTACTTGGTTGCACTTGGGGCACAGCTTCGGGTATTGGGTTGGATAAAGTTTGTGTATACGGGAGAGGTGAGGGAATGTGTTCGTTTGGATTGAGCGGAGTGCTGTTTGATCCTGTCTTTGCAACTTGGGATGAGGAGGTGGGAATTTAATTGGGGTTGCTTTGTAGTAGCTTGGAATTTCGGAATATATAGGCATAACAGGATCAGGAACCTCTGCTTGGGGGCTGTCAGCTCGGGGAAGGGAGGCGCGAGCCCAGGTGTGAGCCTGTTGTTTGCCCTTTAGAGTTTCATGGCCAGGGGCCCATATTATTTTGATTGGATTATTTGGCTTGTAGCCGATTGCTAATCTGTGGGCTGTTTTGCTGACGCGCCCTCTCGCCCATTGCCTGTGGGCTTCTGGGAGTCAGAAACAATGTTCATTCGTGCATCCTGTTGACCTGAAGTGATAGCTAGAGGGAATGCTGCTTCTTCTGCTTCAAGAGGTTATGTCCGCACGCTAGCAGTTATGGTGCGTTGCTGTATTGGGTTGTGCGCACAGATGGCGGCTTTGCCCCTGGAACTCGTAATGGAAGCATCTGTGTGTGTACTACGTGTAAGATGAATTCCCGTATATTTCAATATTACGGCATCTGTCTAGCCTTCTGCCGTGGTGGAGTGTTGGGTTCATGTTTTTAGGTATGGGTGCTACTTTCAGGGCCCTAATTTCTTCAACTGTATTGCTGATTCCGAGCTCATTTAATTTCTGCGTCGACGTCCATTAGGGTAATCCTAGCGCCGTTTTGATTGCCTTTTTAAGTGCTGCGTTGAGTGTTTTGAAGTTTCCGGCTGCTAAACATAAGAATGGGGCTGAGTGTGCTACTCGTGAAATTATGAGCGTTGACAATTTTTAGAATGTGCGCTTCTTTCATCCCGTTCCTTCTGTTGGTTACTCGGTATAATCATTCGTAGTGTTTGTTCTATTTCTTTCATTAAATGGTTTAGGGCTGTTTCGCAGCCATTGTCCAGCCACAGCACTTTTAGTGTCTTTACTGTTGGGATAGGCTTCCCGTCTACGTTGAATTGTCATCGGAGTAGGTGGCACGTATGTTTTTCGCGGTGTTCTTTTTAGGATTTGGAGGAACCCTGATTTTTCCACGGAGAAATTCAGCACGGCCGTTGCTGCTGTTTGTAGGGCTTCTTTCTTTCCTCCGTCTGACCCTGCGGTTGTCCATATGGTTATATCATCGGCGAACAAAATCAGTTTGTTCAAAACTTAAACACGAAAGCAAAACACAGACACAATAGTAGACAAAAAATGAAAAAGCTCATGCAGCGCAAACTGATCCATGCATCGTTTAGCTGTTTGAGATGCCTACAAAACAGAAGCATTCCGGTAGATGAAAACAAGATCTTTTCTTCGGTAATTCGCTGGCCTGCCAAGACCACAATATGTAGTTCAACACCATTATTGCAGAATGGTCCAGCCTGGAAGACTTGTTCTCTCTGCTGCATCCACTTGTCCATGGAAAACACCATTAGGTTGCGGCGCCTGTAATAAGCAAAAAAATCGCTCACTACAATGGTAAATGCGCGCTGCTTACTAAATACAGCACCTAGCACCATCCTTAACGCATGCACGTGCGAGAATATTCAACCTAAACTTTTAGCTTGTTAACACTGGCTCTCAAACATGAAACGTACTGCACTTACTGCTATTTATTTTTTAATACTGTGCTTTACGATAGAAGTTACTTGGCTCGTTTTTGACAAAAGTCTGGAATTTCCCCGAAAATGTGCTCCGCACTATGCATGTCGCACAGGGTAATAGGAAAAAAAAATAGTGTCCTTCCACTCTGTGAAGACGCATGACCTGCAAAGCTGGACACAGTCCACGGAGTGCACGAAACAAAATACGTTCATAGTAATTTACGATGGAGCATATTTCCTAGCCAATTAGCTGAATGCACCTCTGACGGATCCAATCTTTGTTTTTGCAGATAAATATGGAACTGCCTGTGTCCCTCCCGCGTCGTAAACGTCTTAACTGTTTGTGTCGGGTCGGGTTCAGACTGTTGCCGCAACTGTCGTAATAGCTTTAAAGAATGACGTCATTTCACGTCTCAGCCAACCGAACTGCGTGACATGGCCTTTTTGTACGTCCATAGACCACGATACGGGTTTTGCGTCGGTAATCTGAACATAGCCTAACACACAAACCCAATCCGCTCTACCACTAAGGCCTCCGAACAGGTCCCATTGGGCGTTTAACGTCCACGTTTAAATCTCGCACCAGCACAACGGACATGCCATTTATCAGTACGGGCATGAAACCTATAGCTGTGCGTGCACGCCTCCCCTCCTCCCTCCCACTATTCTCCACTACAAACCTGCGCACGCGTTATCCGGCAACCGGTCATGTGCGCGCGCTTAGAAGTGACAGACGCCGTCGAAAATATCCCATGATATCCCCTGAAAGCCCTCTGAATAAGTGTTATTGCCTCACGCCGGCGTTCCAAGCAGGAAATTTGCTGTTCATCCGGGAGGTATTGGCCGCTACTCCACGAGCTGAACTTGAGGCGGTAACGGCGGTGCCAACAGCTTTCCGTTGTTTTTGCACCCATTCGCGCTTGTGTTCGGGCCAACGCTTCGATCCTTGCTCTTCTTGCTCGAGAAGAACTGCATGCATCCGTCCCATAACGATTTAAATCCTGGAAGCCCTTGAGCTCTATTCTCGCGTACAAACATGTGGCTGTCCATTTTCCTTCCCCCTCGTATGCATCTTACTGTGTGTGTTAGATGTCTGTGTAACACATCAACCCACACCCGAACCACTCGATTGAGGAGGACAGCCGAACACCGCATTGAACCATGTAATTTCGACACTAGCACAACCGGCACTTCATCGGTAGCGGCATGAAGCCTAGCTGTGCGTGCACGCCCCCATTTTTCTACCCGCAAGCCGTGCACGCAAAACCGGCAACCGGTAATGGCGCATACTTAGGCGTGGAAGACACCGGCGAAAATGTCGCTCGGAAGCCCTTCCAAGCTTAAAAAGAAATGCGGGCATGAGCCGGCGTTCCAACTGGGGAAGTTTCTCTTCTACCGGGAGGGATTCGCACAGCTACTTGGCGAGGTGAATTTGAGTGGAAACGGCGAGGGCGGGTTTCGGTCGTTTTACGGGGCAGCCCTTTGGCAGCCGTTCCCTGGGCTTCGCGGGAGCGGCGTTTGTGTTCACTTAACCGAGTGAGCGAACGCAGCAGCGACGAAAGAAAGAAAACGGAGGAGCATCTAGCGAAGGGTGAAGTTGAGTACGACACGTCGGCTACGGCGTCATCTCTCTCACTGCCTTTCCATCACACGTTTCATGTGTCGCCACCAAGGAGTGCCCTCCCCGACACTTTCCCCAGACGCTGTTCCATTCTCCGCTAATCGGAACCACGTGACGTTTCCGCGGGAGGTTCAAACACGATATGCAGCAACATGCTCGCTGCTCCCTTGTGCGGGGCTAATCCGAACCACGTGACATTCGCGCGGAAGGTTCAAACACGATTTGCAACATGCTGGCCGGCGGCGGCGACGCACTGCGAGGTAGCAGCAGTGTAGCGCACGCCGCCGTACGTTCGCTGATCACGCGAACACTTCCTGAGACTCAGCAGAAATGCGCCGTGAGTCCCATAGGTCGGCAAACTCACTCATGAGTGCACTCACACACACCCCACTCACCACTCACGAGTGAGTGGTGAGTGAGCCTCACGTCGTTTTGGCCTGGTGAGTGCGAGTGCGAGTGAGTACGAGCGCCACTCACGGTGAGCTCCCCCGTTCACCACTCGCGAGTGCGAGTTCCACTCGCGGCGAGCCACGCTCAGCACTCGCGAGCCCGAAAGCCACTCGCGGTGAACCCCACTCACCACTCGCGAGTGCGAGTTGCACTCGCGGTGAGCCCCACTCACCACTCGCGAGTAAGAGTTCCACTCGCGGCGAGCCCCGCTCACCACTCGCGAGTGCGAGTTCCACTCGCGGTGAGTCCCACTCACCACTCGCGGCGAGCTCCGCTCACCGGTGACTCATGAGTGGCGAGTGAACGCGCGCTTCTTGCGCGATGTGCGGGGCTTACCGCGGTGAGCATCACTCGCTGTTGGCATTCGTCGCAGGAACCGCTTGCTGTGGTAATTGCTGCTGGCGATATCCACTCGTACGCACAGCCACTATCTCCCCTTTATAATTAAGACACCGTGGAACCAACTCTACAGTGACCTGTTGATTGAAGAATACGATTTGGATGGACGTCTAACGCCATAATGCGCTGATACTCTCACTGTCATGACTCATTGAGGGGCTGTTGCGCGCACTCTCGCCGAATGATGTTTCTGGCTCGCAGCGTTTTGTGTTGGAATTAGTGTCGGTAACGTCGTCGCAATAAAGCGATTGCACTTCCTTACCGCTGAGCGCTGCGATGGAGGCATTAGGAAGCACCGTGGTCTAGTGCCATAGTACTTGGTGTACATAATTGGCCGGCTGTTCTGAAGCGCAAATTGTGAGTGCCCGTAATCGTTTGAAAAGGTATCGCAGATTTTCACAGATTCGCGTATCTGGATGGCGAAACGGTTCGAATGGGCGAGTTGCGTGTTGTGGAAGCAGTAGCTCATTTTCGAGGCCTTGGCGTATTAAACGTATCAGTATTTGTCACTACTTGTTACGGCGGCGCTCTGTTATGATACTCGCTTTCACGCGGACTTCGTCGTCGTCCGCGTGCCGATGGCGTAGGGGTACTGTGACCCCTGAGTGGTGTGACGAATAGTAAGCGTTCTCGGCAGTCGGACAGCGTAATTTGTGAGTGGGTGAGTGAGTGAATGAGTGCGTGCGTGTGCGTGTTCACGTGAGTGCGTCTGCGTGCGTGTGCGCGTGCGTGCGAGTTCGTATGTGTGTGCGTGCGCGCGCGTGTTCAAGTGCGTTGGTGTGTGTGTGCGTGCATATGCGTTTGTATGCGTGTGCGCGTGTATGTGTTCGTGTGTGTTGCGCGCGTGTTCGTGCTTGTGTGCGTGCGTGTGTGTGTCCGATGACTTATTCTCCCTGTTATTTCGTATAAACTGCCAAGCGCTCCAGTAACCTTCCCCCACCTTGCTTGCCGTTTTCAATCTTGTCGTGGCGGTGCTTTGCTGGACACTCTCGCTATGCGCCCTTTTCACCTGGGATAACTCTTGAAATAAACCGTTTGGGGGGTTGTCCAGAGCAAATTGACTGCGCAATTTTAGTGGCGCGGATAGCGCGCTTCGAGATAGGAATATCTGCGCGCGCTAGCCAGTATTTTGACAGATGGCAACAGCTTTTCTAAGCTTTTCTTCCGAACTGGACTATTTCTTTTGTTTGCCACCGCTGTGAAAATTTTCAGTGTTTTATTTCTTTTGTAGAATCTGAGCGAAATAGCATAGACAATAATAAAAAGTTATGATGAATGGGTTCAGTACATTTGCGAGAATTTGTTCATTTCGTAAAAGAATCCAGCGACGATTACCGCTTTGAAAGTGACATTTCAAGATACGTGCTTATAATAACCGAATACATACTTAGGAAAAAGGGAGACCCCATTCCTGAGAAAGGTAAATTTTAGCTCAAATCAGTAAGTATTTCATGCCCGAAAATATTTGTACGTGTGTGTGAGTGGAGGAAGCGAGTGGTGATTGCGAGTGAGTGAGTGGCCATTGCAAGTGGTGAGTGAGAGTGCGAGGGAGTGTAAGCGGCGAATGCGAGTGGTGAGCGTGAGCGCGGATGAGTGCGAGTGGTGAGCGTGAGTGCGAGCGAGTGTGAGTGGTGGGGATGAGTGGTGAGCGTGAGTGCGAGTTGTGACGACGAGTGGTGAGCGTGAGCGCGAGTGGTGAGGACGAGTGGCGAGCGTGCGCGGGAGTGAGTGCGAGTGGTGAGGGCGGAGTGGTGAGCGTGAGTGCGAATGGTGACGACGAGTGGTGAGCGTGAACGGGAGTGAGTGCGAGTAGTGAGGCCCGAGGGGCGAGCGTGAGTGCGAGTGGTGGGGCGGAGGGGTGAGCGTGAGTGAGTGCGAGTGGTGCGGACGAGTGGAGAGCGTGAGCGGGAGTGAGTGCGAGTGGTGAGGGTGGAGGGGTGAGCGTGAGCGCGAGTGAGTGCGAGTTGTGAGAACGGAGTGGTGAGCGTGAACGCGAGTGAGTGCGAGTGGTGGGGGGCGAGTGGCCAGCATGAGCGTGAGTGAGTGTGAGTAGTAAAGGCGGAGTGGCGAGCGTGAGTGCGTGTGGTGAGGGCGGAGTGGCGAGTGCGAGTGAGTGCGTTAGGAGAAATATATTTTTTTGAGTGAGAGAGAGAACAACATCTTTATTGGCCGGCTAAATTAGTCGCAGATACCAGCCTCCTGTAGGGGAGGCAGCATCTATGACTGCTGGCGTTGGAGGGCCTCCATCGCGAACTGGACGGCTCCCCGTTGAGAGTCTAAGTCTTCTTTTTCCACCGCACGAGCAAGATGGGGTGGAAGCACGTCTGTTGGGTCCGGTGTCACAGCACATGTCCATAGCATGTGCGCCATAGTAGCGCGACTGTGTGAGTGAGTGGCATCCAGTTTTGCCGAGCTATGGCCTTGACCGAGAAGACTGCAGCTCGCGCTGCGCACAAATTTCATTGTAGAGAGTGTAGTAATCGTCAGTGCATTTTTTACGCGCATCCGTGCTTCTGTTTATTTTTCGCAATCTGATAACCGCATACCACCGTTAGCTTCCGACTCCGCAACTTGCCAAAGGGGCATCGTGGAGGCGAGAGGGAAAATAGTTGTGAAAGAGGTGCCAGCGGTGGTGAGGAGGTGCCCTGGAGCGGCGCCGAGTAAATTAGTGACACCGGAAAGAAAACTGGGGGGCTTAGACATGCTTTGCAGTAAAAAGCTTAGGAGACAAAGCAACAGGCCCGCGGTAGCGTGAAATTTTGCTGTGCCTGCCGTAGTCACACAAACAATCGAAACAGACAGAAATGTCGTGCCGTCAACATTTCATTAACGTCAACATTTCATTAACGCAAGTTCTGTTTTCTAACAACGCGGGATCACAGACTACAAGGCAACACACTACACAATGGATTGGAAAAGCACGAACTTTCACATGATTTTTCCCAAGACATTTTTGCCAGCCTAGAGCTAGATGAGGTGCTGTGACCTTTTCATGCGTTGCATTTTTGATGGGTAACCAACTAAAGCGACCATTCCGAGTGATGCTAGAAACCCAACTGATTGGGTATTAAACTGGTTACGATGTTGCTGTCGCTGTCGCTGACTTCTGCCACGTCAGACGCGCCAGAAGCGAGCGGAACCGACAGAGAAGCCCAGCGGCCGTGTAATTACTTTGTCACTCAGCAATATCTCTACGTAGGTAACGGAAATAATGAAGCAAAAGTTTCACTTATAGCTAACGGTTGATGACGCCAGCTTAATACATCCGTAACTCGTATACTGTAAACGAGTCTTGCTTCGACGCACGCTGGGCGTCGTGAACCTGCAGTGGAAGCACGTGCCACTTGTTAGGCAAACAAAAAGCTGGAAAGAGGATGGCTAGAACTGGCGTTCCACAAATGGAAGCACATGTATGTGACCGCTTAATTCTTCGCAGGAACCTACAAAAATAAGCAGCACTCTAGAGCCGCAACCGTTAAAAACGACAGCTGAAGTTTAGGCGGAGCAAGCACGAGCTTTCGCGTACTGCGCACTGAAAAATGAAATGGTGACTCACATTTTCAGCTGCCAGTCGCAGGAGGCAAACGGTATTATTCAACCAGGCAGATATACATCAAACACAGTCATCAACACCAAAACACACCTCACAGACACCTACTGGAGTACTACAGATGACCTAACCAGGGGCGGTATTCTCGAGTTTTGTCCCTTTTGCGTCCCTTTCAAAAGTGTCCCTTTTGGCAAGCCCTGATTGGCTAAAAGCAAACAACCGGAAGTGACGTAACGGAAGCGCGGCAAACCTACTGCCAACGCTCACTGCTTAATTAACCGGAAGTACGTCACGAGGAAGGGGCGCAAAAGGGACGTTTTCAAAAGGGACAGTTACGGGAATACCGCCCCAGGATAGGTCTTTAAGCGAATGTTAGTATGCTGTTTAGTCTGCAGCGGACTGCGGAACGCCTTGCTTACCGCCAGTCCTCCAAGATGGTGCCACCATACTGCGCAGGACCGCTGCCTGCTCTCACTTTGTTTCGGACTGTATTTGTACCTGGCTTGTTTTTGGTAAAGTTGGTAGTAATCGTTTTTTTTAATAGGGTACGTTCGATAAACAGGGTCATGTAAGACAATGTCGCTTACACCATCGGCCAGTGTCGTGTGAGACAACCCCACAGCTATATAACAAGCATCGTGCACGCAGTACCAACAGCAGCAGTATGCACTGGTGCTTCTATGTTTACGTGTACTTTTCGTAACTTCTATTATTTACACCACCATTCTTACTGCTATAAAATGAATATGCATTACCCATTCTGCAAGCTTATAGGGACCGGGTGGCCATTTTATGGCACCATGCACCGTCGCTTCAGTGAACAGCGCCGTTCCTGTCAAACTGGTCATCAGTGGAATGCCGGTGGCGGTCAGCGCGGCGACTTGTGCATGGCTTTCTGTCATTCTGCTGAGGGGCAAAGCGTAGATAACCGCAAGGACTCCTTCAGGTCGGTAAATCTTGAAGTTGGAGGCGACCTTCACAAGGCATGCCATGTGTACACCTTTTGCCCATACTCAGTAATTGCAAATCAGAGACGACACCCAATGTGCAAGCCAGAAGTCGAGCTGGAGGCGCTAGTTCGTTCCTTCTTGCAAATTTTTCATGCAGTATTGTTGCCTGCATGCAGTTTGGCGCATCGAGGAATATACTGCAGCTAAGCTAAAAGCTCCTGCAGAGCCGGTGTGGGCAGCTGATCCAAGTATGCTGATGCACTTGCCTTTGGCAGTTGATGAAGAAACGGCATCGTGCACGAGCGAAAGACAACGTTTGGGGGCACCTTCCAAGATTTACCCCAAATAAAAAAGGCTGAGGAACAACGCTACGCAACGTCATTACTCACAGCAGAAACGTGGTCAATTTCACAGAAATACGTGTACAACAGCCATCGGGGATAGCTTCCAGAATAAATACTTCATGATACTAGAAAGTTATTGCTTGACGCGGAAAAGCATCGCTTTATGCCTGTAATAAGATTTGGTTTCTGCAGCCAGTAGTTGGTTAATGGTTTTTCAAAAAACAATTACTGCGTGGCTGAAGGACGAGAGACTGGAGGCAGTTGAAAAAATCCTGCCCTCAGTGTCACAACTGAATGCTGCGGTCGCGTGTTACCACAAGCTGCCCCCTACACTTGAATAAACAGAAACTGCGTTGCTTGCGCTGCACTAAAACCACTGTCACAAGTTGTAGGACAAAACAAAGCCCACGGCATTAAAAAAAATTATACAAATTTTGAGAATTGTTTATTAATGCATAAAAATTCTTAAGCGTTTTTTTTTTTTTTTCGTTTCACCAGCCTTGCGTTTTCTAATTGCCTAAATCCAGACAGCTAATCACATGAAAGTGCGGGATCGGAATGCACGTTGATTTCGTCAGTTCATCCTCGGTCCTTTTTTTTGTTGTTGCTTTTATTTACGCATGAAAGCGCAATTATTTTCAATCTATATTTTTATTTTCGTGCATTTTCTGCAGCGTACGATAGTTGCCAGAGTTGGCAGATTTGGGTGTCACTATCCAAATTGGGTGACTTGTTCCGTAGTTTTGTTTGCTTATATTTCTGTTTTTATTTCAATTAGTTATATTTACTCTTATAACGATAAATATATTGAGAAGGCATTACAAGGTTTGCATTGAGGTGCTCGGCAAAGAATGCTTGCGCATTAAAAAAACACAGGCCGACATTAAAACCCTCCCACATCTTTTTAACGCCTTGGACGTCTAACGGTGCCAGCCTTTTTTCACGCAGATGGTAAAATGGGTAGAGGAGGGGGGACGGTTTGTAGCTTGAGCTGTTAGTTGGCTGAATTACTTTGGCTCTCGATAAAATGACCACTACAATCCCAGGAGTTCCGCTTCAGCTCTCAGGTTCCGATGCTGTCACTCATGGAAGCAGAAGGCACAAAGCTCACGCTTGCAGAAAGAAGTTGTAAACTGCCATGTTTCCACATCCGCGCGGTAATCGAACTCGTACATAAGTGCGTTTCTCTTCACAGCACACGTATAGAGGTATCCAACTGTTAGGTTGGTGTGGAAACTGTAGTCATTGAAACCAGTGAAAATAATTTAAACTGGTAGAAATGAAAACTAATTCTAATACTTTTATTCGCACCTAAATTGGCTGGAGCCGGGCGTACAGTGCCCCAAAAGGCAACCACATCAATGCGGCCCATGTCCAACATTAGAAGCGTCCGATGAGTTTACGTAGTCATTAGTGCATCTAAGAACTCAATACATCTGCCTAGACTTCCTTTCAAAATTGTTTTTGCGATTTCTCCCCAGGAGGGAAGGACGAGGCTGGTTTGCCTTTGTTTTTGGTCTGCAAAGGAATTTGTCAAACGTTCCGCATCCGTTTTGTGTGCTCAATGGTATATTCTATCTTAATCACGATTCTCAGGAACTCATTGACAGATTTCGGGCGCTGTACAGCATTGACTGATTGATTGTGGGGTTTAACGCACTGACGCTACACAGGTGATGGGGTGCGCCGTAGTAGAGGGCTTCAAATTAATTCTGTCCACCTGGGGATCTTTAACGTGTGCGGAAACCTCGAACACATGGGCGTTTGGGTGCTGTTCAGCAATTGCTGTTGCCAGTTCATCATTGTGTATTTCTTGGATTAGATATTCAATCCTTTCTTGGTCTGTGAGGCTCACTGGGCAGCGAGAAATGACCCGCAGTTTGGCGAATGCATATGAATGCAGAGTTTCGGCCGCCTGCTGTAATCTGGCGGTCACCCTCTCTAGCCACTGGACGAGTGAAAGCTGCTCTCCAAAATTTTTTTTCAGGCTGGCTTTCCAGATGCGCCAGGTTGCGTGCTGACCCTGCGTTTCATGCCAATCTGCGACTGCTCCGCGCAGTTTGCCTTGGGCAATTGCAAGGAGTGCAGAATATTCCCATGCCTCTAGTTTTTGGGTTCTCTCAAGCTCCTCAATCCAGCTCTCGGCGTATGGAATACCACTGCCATGAAATGTTCGCAGTGAAGCTGAAAGATCAGGGAGAGTGCTTGCTGTAATCGGTCTCACCTAAGAAACCATTGAAGACGTCATGACCGCCATGTATTGCTGCATATAGCGGGGTGAACTGCTGAAAGTTCACAGCGCTGTCCTCACTGATGCTTTGTAGTTAAGCTAATCCAATCTGGGCAGGTGGCACGTGGCTGCCTTGGGTTGTATCCGGCAATCCATCTTGGTCTCGGTGACTTTCGATGTCGGCGTGTAGATGGGAGGCAAGTTCTTCTTTGGTGCCTATGGTGTTACGTTGTCGGCACTGAAGTTCTTATTTTGTGAGCGGCATTGTGATCTCTGCGATGTCAACAGCAGTTGCGTTGCTCCAATTGATGAATGGCATTTCAGGCTGATTAGAAAAACCGTTTAATACTGGTCGAAGCAAGTTACACAAACAGCCTCACATCTTCGTTCATCGGAGTCAATGCGTCCCCCCTTTCAATAGGAGCTGCTCGTTTTAAGGGTAGGAGGGCAAGGGGGAGGCTCTGGTGTGTGACTCGACACACGTTCCAATGGCACGAAGGAATTGACGTACGTGAACATGAGGCCGCATGTAGTACACGCACATAGAGTGGCAGGCGCTAGTTCTCTAAACACACACATTTCACACTTCACTGGACTACGTGACTCGACGCACATAGCAATGGCGCAAAGGGCTTGACACACAGGACTATGTGCCCGCATTGTAGCTCGCACGCATAGACCGGCAGGCACGAGTTCTCATGAATATACAGAGATGCAGGCGCGACTTCTCACAGTACAATAGCAAGGTGGTGGATTTGCATGGTTCCTGATATTGCCTTTTTACTGCAAAGGCATACATGTGCATTGACACATCCTAATAGAAGGGGGACAAAAACTTGGCCCTGAGCTCAAAATTCCAGCCTGCCCCACTTGCCAAAGAGCTACAAGTTGCAGTTAAACTCGCGGAAGCCCTGTGGGTACTTCACATCACAGTTCAACCAACCACTGCCCACACATGCAGAGCTTTGAAAAAGCAGTTTCCAGTGTTTTCCCATGTTGCTCCCACTTTGGCCCTGGAGTGCAATCTTAAACCATTGCCAAGCACTCATTTAACCACCAAATGGCCAAGTTGTAGAGTTACAAGTAGCAAAAGATAGCGCTTACGCTGTAGCTACAATAGCCAATTCTTGTCACATTAAATTAAGATTCTGTATGGCAGATTGCAAATGAATTTTCTTCAGTTCAGCTATGTATTTTTAATGCTGAGCTAATATCTCTTATTAGTGCAGCCATACAAGTTTGGGGGTACCGTTCTTTGTAGACACAGAAAGACAACGAGTTTGACTTTGCCTCTTTAGTCCTTACTTTTTATTTTTTTATTTTGGAAACACTCAGTGTGCTAGTTAGGCTTTTAATATCCCTACATTACTAGGCACTCTAGTTGTCCTGTATTCAAAGATGCACTCTCATGGACCTTGGATCCAACTTGGTTGTGCCGCAGGCATCGTACGGCTGACTGTGCACCCCCAAATCCCACCAACATGAGCTTCTAGCACTTGTGCGCATCAGCCCCATACCACGGGGCGGCCTCTCTCGCATCCACCGTGGTCCCACGTAATTCGCGCCAGCAGCGCCAAATCCTCCCCTAGTAGTACGTGGCCTCTGAGAAACGTTGCATTAATCGCCATGGCAACGAGTGACGAGGGGGGAAAGGGCGTTTGCTGACGTCACGGACGCTGCTGACGTCATTTATCCCGCGGCAGCCAGGCCGTGCCGCCGCGCCCGGCCCCTGAAAGCGACGGTCGTCCAACTTTCGCGTCTGCCGCCGGTCGCTGCCTCATGGGCCGCTCGGCAATGGCACCAGGCGCGAAAGTTGGACGAGCGGCGCCGATGACTCGAAATGGCCGCCGCCCGTCGTTTGTTATGTGTGCAGTAACGTATTTAATAATTGAACGAAGAAAACATGTAGGTAATAAGTACGTTTTCTGGTGTGGAATTGTTGTCTTTGTGGCGATAATAATTGTAGTGTTACACAAACATTATTTTTGCTATGCATTTATTCAAAATTCATATGAGGACGTCTTTGATTCGAAGTCATGAAAACACATGTACTACACCCATATATTGCACATACATTTTATGTACACAGTATTGGACTAAGCAAAAATATGACATATGCAAATTTAGGCATACAATATTGTACAATAGGAAAAAAACGTGCTACATACACATTTACAATAACACGGTTAGGCGGGCTAGTTGGTATTCTGAATTCATGGCTGTAACTTTTGCGCAACTTTAAACGGTGACAGGTACAGGTCTTGTCCCTTTTTGTATCGGTCTCCGTCTAAAGTTGCGCAAAAGTTACAGCCATGAATACACATTTAGGTACACAATACTTGATTACGAAAGAAGAACTTCGAAAGTTCTAGTCCCCACACAGATTTTTTTTTTCGCGCACACCTCGGCGGGAGAAGAAAAGAACTTGAAAGTTCCACTCAATGTATACTTATTTCTTGGGCTCACCTCGAGACAGGAATATTCTTTAGACATTAAAAAAATTCGTTTCAGTTCAGAGACACAATAATTGGGAATCTATATGTTAAAAGAAAGCACGCACACGTAGGCTTCAAGCCCTGCCTTTCGGGCGAGTTAACGCAAACTCTGAAAGAAAGCGTTGACCCGCCCATTAACCTGCATACACTTCCGAGAAATCATGTTCACACCAACAAAATGCATCCATAAAAAACTGTTGCAACACAATGACCGTACTGCAGACACTCTTTGCTGGATTATATCTACGTACAAAAACAATGTCCAACCATGTGCACTTCGTAGAACACAGAACACAAATCGAACGCACCCGTCTTTTCTTTTAATGGCGCGTGAATTAACAGTCTGCTTACCGGGGGTGGGAGGGAAGGCGGGGGAGGGGGGGGGGGAGAAGACACCCAGAAAAAAAAGAAGCTTTCCTGTATTTTAAGCCGCAGATATCGGCCAGGTTGTTACAAGCTACCCTCTAACTCGTGTCTGGGCAGCGCCTCTTATCTCATCCTGTCCGATACGGCATGACCATTCTATAACTTCAGAACTATGGAACACCAAACCCATTCGCGATAAGATGGCAAGGCGCGGGCGCGCAGTTTAGATTGAACAGCAAAGCCAGCAATGCTACTTGGTTTTATTTATTTTTTAATTAGCGAAACGCTTGCAATGGCGGCTGCAGACAACGCATGTATTTCGGTTTGGCCTTCCACTGCTTCATGTGAAAATCGACTTGCATTGAACACCGCGGAGTTACGTCAGATTTTTCGGAGCTCTGAAGCAACTCTTGGCAGTAGTTTCGCCGCAAATATACGTTTTGGAGCAAGACGGGGGAGGAAAAAATGCTTAGGGCGCAGCACCTCCACGCCATCAATCGATGTGGTAGTATGTACGCCATGAAAGGCAAGAAGCGCGTACAGTTGAGCTTGCCCTCTTTGTGAGCAGGTGCGTCGTGATGACATTGGATGGATTGAGGAGAGTCACCGGAGGAAACGTCCAATGAAGTCGCAAACCGTCCTCGACTTGGGGCCCAAACCTAGACTCATACCTGCTGCACGAAACAACAAAAAATACCTTGATAAGTATACTGAATCGACGTTCCAGCAGTTACTAAGGCAATCATCAAAAAACGGCAATGCCACCACAAATTGATCTTGCGAGCAAGTGTGTGCGTGCCAAAGACGCGTTTCCTTCTACTAAAACTTTGCGTACCTGCACAGCTGGGATATATTTGCACATTAGTTTCCACTCCAAGACGAGTGACATGTCTCATTAACTTCACGTTACATGCGCGAATTATTTTGAAAAAAGAAGAGTGCAATCAGTCGTCTTTTAAGAAATTCACTATAACTTGTACAAAGCTAATTTGCTTACCTGTCGTCCTTGGAGAAGGCGAGAAACTTGGTCGAACTGTACCGCCATGTGTTGCTGCACCACAGACCTGCGCAGGAGTGGTAACACTCCTTCCTCCGCTGCCCCATATTCAGAATACATTCGAATGTATTTTATAATGCAGCGAAACTTTCCGCCCGTAGAAGCGTTTAGGCAACCCGCGCAACCCTTCGCACGCCGGCTCGCTCACGCACGTACCGAACTGGCCCGCCGTGCGCGAAAAAGAAAAAAAAATATTGGCGCCGGTGAGCTGTTGCGCATGCGTGAGGAGGCGCGGAAGCGTTGACGGTGTGGAAAGAAAGAAACACTGAGGGAAAGGGAAGGGCCACGCCGCAGCACCGTGCCGCTAGGATCGCCACAATTTCGGAAACCGAAACTAGCCAAAGTCGCCGACCAGTGCCCATACTCCTAAACGCAGCTCAGCCCTAAAATGTTAGCACAACTACAAGAACAAAAAAAAAAAAAATACCTCTATGTAATCCGCAGTACAACAAAGCCACAAACGGAAAGGAATCCAACTAGATGGTCCTCAAATTCATGTACGCGGCGCCAGAGCACACAGTGGACACAGTGCTTTCAAAAAAGTTTCCGCCAGCACTTGTACCTATCTTGTGAAATGGTACAGCAGAAGCTATAAGCTACAATACTACCATTGATCACCAGAACACCACAGTGCACAGAAACACACACATTGCGTCTTTATTATTGAACAGACAGTTTTTTGTGGGTTTTCCTGTAATTAAGATTGGCATGTATGCCGGATAAGATGCCACCAATTTGGGAAATTTTTGTTGGGCACTGAAAAAATTTTCCTCAAAGATGCACCAAAAAATGCTCTGCCTACAAGTCTTCATTTTCCGTGCAACGATTTTAGCCTGAAATAAAAAAAGAAAGGCAAATGTTTTAGGCCTCACTGACTACAAAATGAAAGAGTACGGCATGCAATCCTTTGTTTCTCGTTTTTTAAGCAGATTTTTTTAATTGCTAAGCTAGCCACGCAAACTTTTTTCTCTCCTTTTTTTAAGCCTCACACTATCAATTGTTAAAAAACAATCTGCCACAGGTGCTCAGTGGCTAAGGCATGCTGCTGAGCTCAAGGACGCGGGTTAAATCCTGGCTGCGGCGGCCATGTTTCTGATGGAGGGGAAAAACAAAAACGCCCATCCATCGAGATTGCGGCACGCATCAAAGATCCACAGGTGGTCAAAATTACAGTAGCCGATCGTTCTTTCGGGCTACAAAAATTTGGACTTGCTGGATATTCCAGACTTTCCCGAGGAACTGCCAGTTGTCACATAGGAGTAATAACTCACAGATTTTTCGGACTGCTCTTTTATTCGGACTGTTTTCTGGTCGCCTCCAGGCCCGAAAAATCGGTCGGCTACTGTAATCCAAAGCCTCCATTACGGCATGTCTCGTAGTACAGGTGTAGCATCAGTGCGTAAAACACCCAAAATTTAGAAAAAAAAAAAATTAAGCAAGCCTGGCAACATTACCGTCCTCATTTTCATACTAAGCATAATTTCGTACTTCTTACCTTACTAATTTCAGGCCATGATTCTTGACTGATCGCGTCTTTTCAGCTTTGAGGGAGACTCTCCAATCGTGAGTACACAATGCGCAAGAAAGGTAAGCTCATTCTCTGTTTCCATGCGAACAACACTTCACCACAGAATTGCTCTATCGGCTGCTTCATCAGTGGCGTGGAAGGTAAAGCTATCATCCTTCTTATTCAGTTCTAGATACTTCAGAATGAAAGTTGTTATCAAGTATAAAGCATATCCATGGCTTTTTAGATACTATACTCTAGCTAAAGCTCTACCATGACAAACGCTGCGCATTTCATTCTAGTTCAGGCAGAAGGGCAAGTTTTGCACGGGTTTCAGCTTTATTTCAATTTAACCCTCACCAAC
The DNA here is from genome assembly GCF_048455015.1 of Haemaphysalis longicornis. NCBI lineage: Eukaryota > Metazoa > Arthropoda > Arachnida > Ixodida > Ixodidae > Haemaphysalis > Haemaphysalis longicornis. Next base: position 59,332 of record NW_027526375.1, read on the forward strand.
TCCCGCCAACATAATTTTCGCAAATTTCAAAAATATTTTGCCAGAGTCGCAAAACTGACGTCACAGCTATTCCTGAGAAGCACATGTGCCATTATGGTCCTAGATGTGCACCACCATGCCTCGCTTTCTGCCCTGCACAACGTAGCTAGAACGTTGAGCCTTGTTTTTTGTTGTTGTTCTGCGAGTGCACAGGACATATACCAGCCAGCATCAAGAGGACATTCACGGTTTCTGTTACTGCAGTTCAATTGATGTGCCACAGCTTGTGCAACAGCATTGTCTGGTTAGATGATTCATCGAGGCGGTGTCTACATTTAAACACAATGATTGGTCGGCAGCACAATGCGAACATCTATGCCTTTTGTGAACCCAAAGCTTAACTTATAAATTTCCTGTTTGTTTTCTCACGCTTGCATCTGTAACCTTAAAGGGAAACTGGAGTGATTTGTAAACACTGCGGGATTACTATACTTGGGTACAAGTTAAGAACTGCAACAGAAGTTGCCGCTGTACCTCATCACCGCAGCCGGATGTTACTTCGTGCAGCACAAGTAATGCGTTAATGGGAATATTTTGAACATACCACGAGCCGTTTCAGTGATTTTTTGAACTTAATAAAAGTGTGCACCCGTTGACGTCTAAGTACGTCACTTAGGCGGAGTGATACCGTAGATGAGCTATTGCCATTCTTAGCTTGTTTCCGAATATAGCACAAATTGAAGTCTGAAGTCTCCAGGCCATGTTTTGTCCACTCTCGCTGTGTTTACGCGACTTTGTTCAGTAGAAAAATCGATTCGGAAACGCTGTCCTCCTCTCTGCGTCCTGCGTACCAATTTCCTATGCCGTTTCATATGACGTCCAAACAAGATGGCTTGGCTTGACTGTGCTACTGCATGGCTCACCGAACCTCCGAGAGAATCAGTCGGCCAAGCGTTCAGTCAGCCAGCCGCTGGTGGGTTGTCGCAATTCGTTCGCTCACTTTAAACTAAGCCACGACACATTTGTGCCTGGAAGAATGTGCCTTTAGTTTGTAGACTGTATCAAGCTCTACGTCAAAGTCACTCCACACAAGCACACATGCGACACTTCGCTGACTGGTATGCTAGTAGAAAAATCTAAGGCCAACTGAAGCCGGAGAAGAGTCAGCGAAGTTAATATAGGTACTAAGGAATTAAAATCAGCCGAAGGTTTTATCATACAGCATAAAAACCACGGTGTAGGAAGCCCTTTTTGTGCTGGGTGAACTAGCAAAGCGGTCAGAAGCATGAGTACACATCTGTGAATGCTTTTACGCTTAATGAATGCAGTCGCTAGAGATGAGATATTTGTGGAAATTTGGGGGACGCTTACTACACGAGCGCTATCCAATAAATAGGCATCTAAGCTGCTTGGGTTGACAAAACTAAATAAAAATGTAAACTGGCGATACATTACATACTGTATATTACCTACCCCCCCCCCCCTGCTACGCTGACATAATTATGGCTTAGTGGTCTGGAGCACTAGGTGGATTGTTTTGCAATTCACAAGTTCGAATCCGTGATGGAGCATTTTTTTTTTTTTAAAGTTGATTTGTTTGTAGTTGGGCAGTGTTTTCTATACTGAATTCACCATTTTTGGGCTGTAATATTCATTGCTCCACAAGCGAGTTTGCAGAACGTGTGCAGACTACACCAATGCGCTGGTTAGTTCTCATTGGCATGGTGTTGCCATAAGTACCGACTGCTTACGAGCACAGTCCCGAATCAGCCGACCCTTGGCCTGGTGCGAACACGCCTCTTACAATACAGGCACAATACAGGCACGAGCCAGGCAAGCTCCTAAGGTGGGGGAAAATGCGCATCGCATTTGAGCGTCTGTGGTGACGCGGAGGGCGTTCATTCACGGCGTATGCCTCGGCTAGTGACTGTTAAGATTCCAAGCCATGCTGGTAGGCTAATCTGATGCATTTTACAGCCGAGAACATGGCAGAAGCGTGGTATGCAGATTACCATACCGGTCAACATGGTGACTTAAAAATTCGTAAAAACTGCAGACCGGGGGGAGGGCACCACACTTTAATTTTTAAGTTTAAAAGGATTAACGTTCTGTGACAAGCATTGTCACATTTTCACAACCATACATGAAAAACCGTCAGCCTTCAACAGTTATGAGCAACTACTCCACTGGGCAGGAGGAGCAACTTCTGACGCGTACAACTTCAAAAACACTTGGTAGTAATGTCGTGGCTTCGAGCCCGCCATTGCACTGCGAGGCTGATGATTTATTGATTGATAGTGAGGTTTAGCGCGGCGACGCTATGCAGGCGATAAGGCGCACCATAGTGGAGGGCTCCAAATTAATTTTGACCACTTGGGGATCTTTAACGTGCGCCGAAATCTCGAACACACGGCGTTTTCGCTTTTTGCCTCCATCGGGAAAAGCGGTCACTGCGGCTGGGAATCGAACCCGCATCTTTGAGCTCAGCACCACAAAACCTTAGCCACTGAGCCGCCACGTTGGGCCACTGCAAAGCAACTACCGTGGTTGTGCCACAGGTCGTACTGCATCAAACGGCGCAGTGATACAAAGAGTGACGTGAACATGGCAGTCCTAACTGGACCGCAAACAACATGCTATAAGCCAGCTTGCCGAGGTGGTAGCCAGCTCTAGTTAAGGATGTGTAGCCCAACTTGAGAAGACGACAGAAGTCGCAGCTTATGCTGATAATGATAACAACACCATGCATTTCCCTCTAGTGGCGGCGCAAGGTACCACAGTGCCGTTTTAAAGGGGTCGTGAAGAGATTTAAAAAAAAACTGTGTTGTGTGTGCGCTTATAACAGTGGAACCTTGACGAAAAAACAATGCATACCCATTTCGTTGCCCGATATCGGCAAATAGGTAAGCAAACGCAGTTACAGTTTCACCGAGGCTTTCCTCCTTAACTCATGAAGTGATGTTTCAGTAAGTCAGTAAGAAGCCAATCATAGTTCTCCGTTGTCTGCACAATATGTCGGCATAGAGCAGGCTTGCAAAGGGTCAGATAAAGCTACAACATCGGCGCCATGATGAAACTCGCCCAGCAACTGAACGGGAGATGTCTGATCTCTGATACGACTGATCAACATGGTCGAACTTTCAGTCAACAACGCCAGTGAGTAGTGCAGGCAGAAGTAACCACGTTTATTTTAAACTGGGCATTCGTAAACTGTTTGCGCTGTTTTGCACGAGTCTAAACTGTCGTTTGGCTAGCCGATATTCCTGCACAAGTTTGCCGACGTCTGTCTCACATAGCCTGTAATGCGAGTTGCGCGAACGTGAAACTTCTGACAGGACGATAAATGACTGAACGCTTAAAATGAGAATTTATTACGTAAACATGTTTATCGAAGGAACTTCGAGTAGTCGGAACTTAAAACCCATCCATCATTCACTCATCAAGCCCAAAAATAACTAGCGAGAAGCAGCGATACAGTGCCGAGTCGCCGAGTCCCAACATCACGCAGTTCGATGATTGCTTTCCTGCAACAGTGCTGTTAACGCTGTTTCGTTGATTGTATACGCTCCGCTTTGGCTCACTGCAGAAGCACTCAACAGTAAGTTGGCGGTTAAAGCTCTGGGTTGACCAGAATTTGTGAAAACACGACAGACTTCTGGGTTACAAATTCGAAGAGGCTTTTATGCAGCAGTTTTTCCCCGCGCACGCTTCTCACGTCGATAGTGTAGTGGATAAAGTGTCCGACTAGGCTGGCCGTAACATTGGGCTGGCCCGGAGGCCGCACAATCGAATCGCACATGGGGCACTTTTTTTTTTTTTTTTTTTCTTGAGCGGTTTGTGGGCCATTTCATACAAAAAAGGTAAGATTCCGAAGGGAATTCGCCAAAAGAATGAGACATTCAGCAGGGAAACTGGCTACAAACTGTACAAACACCCAGTAGGTCTGAGTTCTGCTGCAATGGTTGCCAGACAACTAAAGCGGTCACGACACCGCTTACGTGGATAGAAAACTGTTTTTTGGCAACGAATAAAGGATGCATTATTTTTAAAATATCGGGTTTGCAGCTTTGCAGAACATTATACACAAAGAACATTGAATGGCGTTGAACTCTCGAATGTACTTGACGCGACGTAATTCTAGTTGCGCTGCTGACCGACGGCGCGCGCATGGTCGCTTGCGATGCGCCTCAAAACGAGAATTTCAACGGCGCCTCCTAAATTCCAGAAGCAATGAATTGTGAAAATATTTGGGATTTATGTTCTTAAAAGGCTGTTCAAGCAGACAAAATTAAGCAAACACAAATGCATTATCTCTTCACGACCCCTTTAATAGATTATCCCTCCCTTTTTGTTTTCAAAAATCCGGAAAAATTTCACACAAGATTCGTAAAATCGTAAGACGGGTTGAAATTCGTACATTTTACGAAAAATTCAGAAGAGTTGGCAGATATGCAATTACTGAGATATCGAGAATGCCCAGCCAACGATAATGTCGGATACCAAGCATGTTGTTCCACAGAATTGAAACCAAAACTGGTTTGAATTCTAATCTTGGACATCGTCCAATCTCGTAGCACCTTGTATGGACGTCACTGCTTTAGTTGGTGCGGCCGCCGCAAACCGCGCACGATAGTTTTTCTTCTATCGGGATTTATCAAACAAATACTGCCTTATCGACCAGATAAACGATGAAAAGTGTGTTTATTTGAGCCAGTCTATGCAGTGCAAGCAAAAACAGGAGCTTGACAAAGTCACTTCAGTGTCCCTTTAAATCTTTTTGGCCATTCAAGTTTACATTCGTATTTGATTAACATAACCAACTACGCACATTTTCAAGGTACATTTATTTTGGTTTTTTTCTTTGCCTCTTACACACTAATAGTTTCCCAAAAATTATTCATGTTCTGGAATGTGTCACACCCTGCTACTAATAAAACTGTAACATCAAACAGCTCCCTTCTCACCACTGTTCGCATGTCCCTCAGCAAGATATTGCAAACTGTGACATGCGTGCACTCATCATTATAGCAAAGGCTAAAATAAAAGGCTACGAGTTCAAAAGAGAAGCTCTATAAGAACGGTGGCAGCAATAGTAGAACGTGTGACAATCCTATGGGCCCCATTCACCTCACTAGCACGTGCGGCCAAATCTATTTATGCATCAGCCGTAGGTGGCTGCTGCATTACTCGAAATTTTCCCACACACAGGGCAACCATTCCTCAGCTCCCCTTGAACAAAGTCACATATGGTGACATGCCAGCGGGACGGACTCCTGTTCGGCAGAATCCTCTTGGTGGTTTTCATGAGTGCTTTTGCTCTCCTACGCGAGCTACCCAGCAATGTCAGCTCGCTGTAGCACCGCAAATTTCACTAACCCCGACTTCACTAACCCTCACTTCACCTGACTCACCTCACTAAGCTTAGTACTGGTTAAAACCTCCAAAATTTCAGCTTTCACTCAATGCCCAAAACACTGAGTGCACAAAATTGAGTCCATTTGCAGCATAATACGAGATGAATAATGACGTGTTGGTTAGTAAAAAGCTGTGCAATGACGGACTTACTAGAAAGGATTTGTTTCCTCCGAAGACCCGTCCTTTTTGGTATCACCTTGGCCATGGAGTCAGCCCAGTCACCTTGTGTCTCATGTACGCCCAATAAGATGTCAAACACTACAAAAAGAGCACAAAAGGGCACAGCTCCAATGAATATACAGTGGAACCCCGATAATACGACTTTCAAGGGACCGCCAGAAAGCGCCGTATGATCGGGGTGCCGGTAAATTCCGGCCTAGCAGACGGTCTCACGCGACAGGTGGTCTAAGAACTTATTTAAACTACTATATTTAATGTGTTCTCGCATGATTTGCGAACCTCTAGCTGAAATACCAAGTTTTAAAAAAAGCAAACCCTATGTTGTGCCCCCCCTCCCTTTCATGGCATCCAGCTAACCCGCCGGCCCTGCGCCTTGCGCGCGCGAGATAAGGCCGACATGGTAATGGTTGAGGATATTGAGAGGAGAAAAGGCGAGTGTGAAACTGCCAAGGCCATGCAAAACGAACGATAGTACAAGGCGGAGTTGAAAAAAAAAAACGACATTCGCCGATGTTGGGTCAAAGTGGCCAATACATAGCTGTTTTCTTTTCCCACAAGATCAAGCAACGCGAAATAGATAAGATGATTCAAACTTCGCGAGTAAACCGTGTTGCGGTGAAAATTATAGCATGGTTGCTACAGTGACTTGCTGCGGCGGCCAGCGAGTGACCCAAAATGGCGGTGCCAACAGGCACGCGTCTCCACCCTTGCTGTAGAGGAGCGTGATTTGAGACAGAGAGCGTCATGGAAGGAAGAAACTTGGATCGAGCAGGCGGGTAAAGCGGCTGTTCGTTCATCGCCGTGGGGTTGCGTCGTATGTGTTTTCGTGTTCGTCGGCATCTCGATGGAAGCTTCAAATTCACGGCCCGCCTGCCACCTGAACTTCGACTTCTCGCAGTTGGCGAGTTGGCGTACTGTTACCGCGTGTGGCCATCGCAGGATAACTCCCACTCACGAGTACCCGACTGCTTGCTTGCGTCTGTTCAGCAAGTGGTCTGGCCCGCCTACAGACCTTTGCACGTCAAGCAGCCTCAAACGGTGGAGACGAGGTGGCAAAGCAGTGCGAAATATGGGAAAAACGCGGTTTATCCGGGCCAGAATCCATCGTATGAAGCGGACCGCGCGCTCCCGAGCATCACATCATCAGGGTTTTTAATGCATTGTTTCTATGGGGAGTTTGCCAGGACCGCGATGATTCGTCGTAAAAAGCGGGTCATCATGAATCCAGGGGACGTATCAGCGGTGTTCCACTGTACTAACCACTATCAAACAAGTAAAATGTAAATATATACTCATTACACATTTGACAGTACCTATTACAAAGAGAATTATTTACAGTGCCCAGATATGACTTACAATGTCGTACATCCTTTAAACACAGACCTGTAAATGACCTGATTTTCCCATATTTTGCAAATCACTTTCAATTCGCACGCAAAAACAAAGAAAAAAAAAAGCCAAAAAAGCTTTTGTAAAATGTCAAATATTTATTGGTTGGCTCTTATTGCTTCACAATGCGCAAATGAAAAAAAAACTTGCTTCTAGAGCGCCTGCCACAAGTGTCATGCATAGTTTAAAACATGGCAATTTGCAAATATAAAAATGTCGAGATGTAAAAAATCCATTGTCTATTCGACTCTTGCTATCACTTAACGTTCCTAACGCCTTGCATTGTATCTTTAAACCCGCCGCGACGGCTCAGTGGCTAAGATGTTATGCCACTGAGCCCCATGACACGGGTTCGATCCTGGCTGCAGTGGTGTACGCCACGCGACGTTGGACGCTGGCGAGATTTGTTTGAAGTGCCTTGGACTGGAGCAACCATACGGCAGCGCAGTATTCAAGAGTAGGTAGAACGAGCACTGTGTACAAACTTCGAAATGCACTCGCTGGCATTCCATTGGTCACGCGTGTCACGAAACCCAGCAGGCGGCGAGACTTGGACAAAGTGCGATTGGTGTGTATGGAAAAGTTCAGCCGAGAGTCAAGCTCGACTCCAAGCACAACTGCCGTGTTGGCTCAGCTTATTATATGTTGCCCAAGCTTTAGAGGAGGTGGTTGGAGAGAAAACGGTGGGCGACTTGAACTAGTGAAGGTAACTGTTGAGCATTTATCTGCATTGATGGGGAGATGGTGCAGCTGTGTCCAGTACAGACAACCGTCAAGGTCAGCCTGAAGACTGACGTAATCGGCAGGAGAGCGGAGGGGTTGGAGCAGGGAGATGTCGTCAGCATACAGGATAGGAGTGGATGCTAAGTTATCTGTAATGCTGTCAATGAAAATGGTGAACAAGGTAGGGTCAAGGACGCTGCCCTGTGGGACGCCGGAAAGAACAGGAACAGCTGTTGAGGAAGCGCCTCGGTAGATAACTCGCTGGGGACGGCCAGTGAGAAAAGAACCGAGCCAGCGAAGCAAGGGCCCACGCAGCCCTTTGAGCTCAGCACTCGCTAACAACCCAGGATGGGGAAGCCGGTCAAAGGCCCGAGAGAGATCGAGGCGATGTCGCCTGCGTGGCGATGTAGCCTGCGCCACCACTTCTGCGGTGTCTATAGTCCCATTCTTGACGTTCGCAAGCTCGCTGTGAAAGGCAGCAATACCTCAGTTTTATGACACCGCAATGAGTCCGAAATTTCAATTCAATTGTGCACTGCGCCCCACACTCAAGGCCGAAACACGGCGAATTCGTGGGCACCACGTTTTTTTGATGAACTCCCGTCTTTCGAGTCGCGAAACTTCCCGCAACAGATCAAACGACTAAATGTAAACCCAGCCACTCCCACAACCAAAACCAAGGTAGAAATCGGCGAAGAGAACTGCTTCGCCTGGTGCGTGGCCTCCACGATCGGCTACCGGCGGCGCGCCGTTGCTCCGGCCGTCCCAATCACCCGGAGAGAGCGAAGTTGAAAAGGGGGCGTGGTTGAAAAGGGGCACCGCGGCGCGCTTAGCCTAAGGTCGCTTTCCCTGGCGCGGGCGGGCACAGACGATGAAAACTCGGCCTTCGCAGCCTGTGTGCGACGTTTAATAATAAAAAGTTACCCCACACCAATGCAGGAGAAAGGTAGAAGTAGTTGCTGGTGCCATTAGGGTAGTTACTGGTGCCTTTGAATTTTCGACGTAGACTATGCCCGGGGTGATGCATAAGTGAATTCATTGCACAGCAGTATTCTTTTTTGTAGTCACGCATGGTTCCAAAACACAACACGTTTTCCGGTTTTATTTCTGGAAATCTCGTACGTGTTGTTTGGAATGCACAGAACGCATATTCCGTGCGTTCTGAGCAAAAACCAAATAATGGGAATTCAACCGACCGAAATCTAACCATTAGTAATCACGAAAATACCCCCTATGTCGTTTCCTTTTTTCTCCTTTAAAGGGACCCTGCAACACTTACCATCCACTACTAGTAATGTGTTTTGGGATAAAGTCTATTGTCCCAGAAATCTCCTCCCGCAAGAATTATGAAAATCCGTTCACAATTAACGAAACTACGCGCGATGAGAAATCGCGCATAATCGTTCCCTCTCAACTCGGCCGCGGAACGCGACGAAAGCTGCGCGCTCTCTCCCGGAGAGGGGGGCGGCTCGCGGCGTTCTCTTCGGCGGCCTTCGATATACAGTGTAGACCATTTATAACGTAACCGCTTATAGTGCGGGACCGGATATAACGCGGGTTTTTGCGACCACCGGTTTGCCTCCCATAGAACTCAATGCATAAGCATACCGCTTAAGATGCGGTTGGCCGAAGCACAATACCGTTTATAGTGCGGTTTTTCGGCGGGTCTGCTGATCGACCGGCGCAGCTGAGGCATCGTTTTAGGGTAGCAAAAGAAAAAAGAAAGGATGAAATCGGCCATCTGACGCAGCATGCACCCCTTGCCCTCCTCTAACGTAGACACCCAAAGAAAAAAAAAATAGGCACCCTTTAGTTCGCGCGTACCTGATAACCACAACTGACCTTGCTTGATACACCTCGGAAGATAGCGACAGACTCCCCACCGCGCGCGGCAAGTTGATTTTATTAATCGTGAACCGCATGGCCCGTTTTCGCGCACGAATCGTGCACATCGGCGTTGCGCGTCAGTTTTTTTTTTTTTTTTTCTCGTGCTCGTATCGACGATTCCGCGCTCGCGGTGGCTTCTTCGCGTGGCAGTGGGAGGAGCCTGACGACTTGCACCAATGTGGAGACGCGTACCTAATGGCGGGAGATTCGAAGCGCTCCGAGCCGGCAAGCCGCGCCAGAGATGTTTAGGCTTACCACCGCGTTATTTTTTGATGGGCGCTTTCACAAGCAGCGTGGATGGCAGTTTATATTCCACTTTTCGCCCACATTATTAGCTCTTTTCTTGCATGAGCATCTTCTCTTGCGCCCCGTGCGGCATTTCAGTGAGCGGTTAGAAGCGGTCGCTGGAACTTACTGGAACTGCCTGCACCGCTTCACGGCCAGTGCCGACGCCATGTTGCCGCCTCTTACCGCGCCGCCCACACCACGCCAGTTGTATCCGCGCTGGCGTGCACTGCACGTTTTCGCGATACCAAATCTACCACGCGGTTCACGCTTTAGAACACTTTAGAACGTTGTTGCAGATAAGCCACCGCTCTTTCCCTTTCCGAACATTCGGGCCGCGCGAAGCCGAAGATTTCCACCACCAGTACGTTGCGCTGATAAGCAGCCGCCTTCAGCATCGTGAACACAAGGTGGGGCAAAAAAAAAATCCCGCTGGCGTTCTTATCACGTCTTGCGGCATCTGTTCATAGACGCTAAAAACGCAGCCATGGTCTTTCAAAACAAACACAACGGAAGTTAAAGCCGCGCTCGCCGTTTGTGAGACTGCGCTTTTGCCCTGCAGCAGCGGCTGATGTTAAAAATAATACGAAATACAGACCGTGCCTTCGTTTTTAAGTGCTGTGCGTTTGAGTGATGATAAATATGGGTTGACTTGAGAGATAGGTGGCGATGGGGTTGAATTCGCGCGTGTTTTGGTTATAGTGCGGTACCGCTTATAATGCGGATTTTTGCGGCTCCCGCGACATACGTTATAAGCGGTCTACACTATCACATGCCGGGTAGATTTCTCCTTTTTCTCTGCAACGCGGAGGGGCCTATTTCCGGTCTGGTGCGACAAAAAAGCATGCATGGGTGCCTGCTCGCAAGTGCGCGCTCGGGCGGGTAGGGCGTTTTTGAAGCAATAAAGGATTTTAGTCGAGTGGTCCCGTTGAAAGGGAAGTATTGAGCTCATCACTCAAACTTCGCGCGCACTCAAAAGGCAAAAGAAATAGCAAAACTGTGCATACAGGTTCAGGCATAGAAGAGGTTCGTACACAGCGATGACGACGACGGAAATGGGAGAATCTAGCCGCGAAGTTGACCAGTGACAGCCGATCGGGCAGCCATGGCCTATGTGACGTCCCTTAGGCCATGCATAATGAGGACAACTGAAGAGAGAGCGGTTGGTTTTTCCGCGTCTTTCACATCGATTTGCGCGCTCACCGCTTCACGTGCACGTGTAATATTTGGCTCAGGTATTCCTGGCAGTGTAATCTAAACGTCGCGCAGGTTTACTTGCACTGTTCAAAGAGTGTTGCAGGGTCCCTTTAAACGTTGATTGATTGATTTGATTGTGGGGTTTAACGCGCCGACGCAACGCAGGCGATGAGGCGCGCCGTAGTGGAGGGCTCCGGATTAATTTTGACCACCTGGGGATCTTTAACGTGCGCCGAAATCTCGTACACACGGGCGTTTTTGCTTTTCGCCTCCATCAGAAAAGCGGCCGCCGCGGCCGGGAATCGAACCCGCGACCTCGTGCTCAGCAGCGCAACGCCTTAGCCATTCTCCTTTAAACGTGCGATATTTGACAGATAAAGTAGATGACATGGCAACACTACCTGAAACATTTGGCGCAACTTTTACCGCGATACTATTAACACATAGGTATTTTTTCTACAGGACTTTGCAATGGTTTTAGTTGGGAAAACTTCAAAAACGCACCGAATATAACATGTGCAACCCGACATTACGACTTTCAAAAGAAGTATCTCGAGGACAATTTTATGCAGGTTTTTTATTGAAATGATCAATCTATTAAACCTTTACAAACCATCACCTTGGGGGTGCTGGAAAATTATGCCGTCAGTAAGCATTTTTCCCCACTGAAACTGATGGGAGCGTCAAAATCCTTGGCTCTCACTGTTTTGGAGCAGTTTGGCGCAATTTTCACAATTTTCAAGCTTTCGGAGCAGCCTAGCGCAGGAAAACAAATTTGTATCAAATCTGCGCAATATGCGCAGCTGTCTCACCCCTGCATTGCTAATATAAAAAATTAGAAATGTAGATTTCTCTTTAGAGGGCCCTCAAAGGTTGGAATGCCCCTCGTGAGGCCGCAGAATGCGAACAGACACTTTTTTATCAAAGTGTGAAGCCAGAATAGCTGCAGGAGTAGCTGATCACACGGCACGGAGACGAGTCTCTAAAGCGTGATTTTAGCCGCTTATAACTTTGGTACGAACAAAATTGCTGTGAACTTTTCCGCTTCGTAAAATGCAGGAAACATTGCGATCAGATCTTGGCTTGACACCTTCTTTTGCAAGGGAGCTAATACTCTACATTCCCCACACCACTCTACATCCCCAGGCTAAAATTGAAGTAAAACTTTGCTGACCAAGTAAAGAAGAGCCCAATTTCTTGCACTTTGCTCAGAAAAAAGAAGAAAGAAGGGGGGGGGGGGGTGTCTATATCTAAATGGCAAGAACATCTGTACAAGATGAAAAAAAAACTGGTGGAAAAGTCTCCCTCAGTACCTAAGCCCCCTTGTATGAAAACTTACCCTGGTTGACAGTGAGGATCTTGCAACCTGTTCCCCCACTCCGTTCCATCAGTTCATCTATTGGCAGCTGCTTACATTGGATGCCCTCAGCACGTGCACTGCTCAGGCTAATGTTCTGCAAAAATACACACATCACAAAACATAAGCAAAGCTATAGACCTAGACAAATACAACACATCACAAAACATAAGCAAAGCTATAGACCTAGACAAATACAAAAATACTTAGCCTGACCAATGCATCCAGTGACTGTAAGAAACAATTCACTGATTTGGCTCAAGTACACACGCTGCTGCTAGCTAATTATGAGCTCAGAAAGTCCAGGCATCTTACGAAATGTGCAAAACTGTACTGTTAATGCACTTAGGTATGTTCCCTATAGACATGTGCTGCCTGACACTTCATGTCGTTTTGAGCTTCCTCATGCAGTTTACAATAAGAACATGTAGGCACCCAACTAAAAGATTTGTAATATTGCATGGTGCATCATACTTGAAATGATCCAACAAAAATATACTTGTGTTGAGTCCAAAGGCATGGCAACACCAGATCCAGAAAAAAAAAAGAGGGGATCTTTTAACTCTTTCAGATTCATTGATGCACCAGCACATTTTCACATTTCAGTCCTCTCATGCCACTAACTGAATGAACCCTGCATCTTCCAGCCCTTGCTTAAAAATTGACACGGGAACGCAAAGCTGGCATGCTTGAGGTGGTCCTGAAATGTGCCGTATCTTTCCAGAAGCTTGATTTTTCTATCTTTTGCTGTAGTTGCTTCCTCTCGGTTATAATGCTCGTGGTAGCTGACGGGGCAATCACTTACTCCACGGGCAAGGTCCCACACACACAAGATAGCAGTGACCTGAGACCTTCGATAGAAGTGGCGGCTTCTCTAAGGGTGAATACCCCTATGCTTGCAATACTTCTCGTATATAACAATTTGTGCATAGCACAAGGTTTCTGATCTTATGGTGGGTCTGCCATCTTCTTTGTCTTTGTAGAAGCATTTTTTTTATTCCTTGAGCAATAGCAAAAAATTTTCGCCATCGATCTGCAGACAGAGAGCAACAGAATAACAGAAGACAACAGAGTGTGTGTGGAACAGGGTTACATCAAGCTGAGCCCCGGGCCGCCAGCCGTACTGGCTGCAGTGGCTCTGCCTTCACAACGCTGTTGATTGGGAGACATCGAGTCGAAGTGGTGGTGACTTGATCCCTCCCTTAGCCCAAGGTGCCCATTGCATAGTGCCTTGATGCTTCCCGTAACCATTTGTACATGCCGTAAAATGCAGTGTGCACCAAGTGCAGGGCTGAGTAGGCAGCAAAAGAGGACAAAATGGGAATGACAGCCACGAAATGCTGATACCAGTGAATAACAAAAGGAGCGGGAGGCAGCAGATACCACGGCTAAAGTGAGCAAACATGACCACTGAGACGGTGAGACAGCAAAGCATGATTGGCAGACTGCGAAGGGCGTGCGAGAAGTTTTGTGTGTGCACCGGGTCAAACCTCAAGTTCGCAAGAAAGAGGGGCAAGGTGCTCACGCATTTTTAACGTCCCACCAATGGATCTTCCATTAATTTTTTTTTTTTCTGTCCTATCTTCTGTCCTATGCAAACTAACAGAGCGGAATGATCAATAACAGGCTTCAACACTATCTCGAGCAGACTGGTTGGTTTCACCTGGCCCTAACTGGCTTCCGCCCTAATTTGGGAATGCACGACTATCTTTGGCTTCTCCCTTGAGTAGTGAACCAGACATGCCGCAAGAGTACTCCTGACTACATCGTCGCTCTCGATATCCACAAGGCTTTCGACAACTTCAGCCAAGAGGACATACTCCGAGAATTAACCGCTGCCTTCCCCAGTAAAAAGGCGCAGAAATAGGTTCGTTGCTTTCTAGAGCACCGACCCATTCGTCTCAACCCACGGGACGCAACGCCCCCAACCTACGACCTCGACAGAGGCGTTCCTCAAGGCTCGATTCTCGGACCTATACTATTCAACCTGGCTATAAACCGCATTGCTTGCATACTTGAAAGGGACTCTGCTGCCCGCTTCGCCATGCATGCAGATGATGTCGTGTGGACAGAAGCTGCCGACTATGACTCCAAATAAGGTATGCAAATTGAGCTTCAAGCTGCTGTGTTCAGCTTGAAGCGCACCCTTGCTACATTCAATCTGCAATTATCTCCTAATAAGACAGAATTCCTCAGTGTGGACCGTCAGTGTGACGAACAAGGATCAAACCATCGAACTTCAAGTGGCCAACAACCTCTAAAAATAGCATTATTAAGCTCCTAGGGTTGCAGATAAGCAGCGGTAATAGTCCCACTGCATGGATTTGCCATTTAAGAACTACTTGGCACTCCACATTACATTCGATAACTTGCATTTCTGAAAAATATGGCGGATCGAGTCAGAATGCATGTCTCATGCTTGCTCGTGCTGTTGCGCACGGACAACTGACTTACTGGTTCCCCGTTTATGAATTGCATTCCCACCATTTAAAGGGATACTGAAGTGATTTGCAAACATTGCGGGATTACTAGCGCAAATTGTAGTCCGGAGTCCCTAGGCCCTGTTTCGACCACTCTGAGTGCGTTTACATGAATTCATTTAGCAGAAAAATCAATCCGAAAATGCTCTTTTCCTCTCTGCATCCTTGCCCATTTTCTGTGGCGTTTTCGTGTGACATCAAGAGGAGATGACTTGGCTTGACTGCCCTACTGCACGGCTCGCTGACTTTCCGACAGAGTCAGTCGACCCAGCGTTTAGTCTACCGGCCGCCGACGAGTCGTCGCAATTCGTTCGCTCAGCTGAAACTAAGCCACGACATGTTTGTGGATGGAAGAATGTGCCTTTCTTTACTTTGTTAGTTTGTACACTGTATCAAGCTCTAAGTCCAGGTCGCTCCACACAAGCGCTGCACAAGCGCACATTCGACGCTTCGCTGACTGGTACGCTAGTAGAAAATGTAAGGCCACTTGAAGGCGGGAGAAGAGTCAGTGAAGTCAATATAGGTAGTACTAAGGAAATAAAATCAACTAAAAATTTTACCCTACAGCGTAAAACTAGGGAGCAGGAAGTACTTTTTTACACTGGGTGAACAAGCACAGCGGTCATCAGCCCGACCACACATCTGCAAACGCTTTTCCATCTAAGAAATGCAATTGCTAGACGTGAGATATTGTGGAAATTTGGGGACGCTTACTGCAGGGGTGCTATATAACAAATAGTCTCACCTAAGCTGCTTGAAATGCTAAAACTAAATAAAAGTGTAAACTGGTTATACATTATATACCTTATATTTCCAACGCTGGCAGCGCTGCTGCGTGGCCGAGTGGTCTGGAGCACTAGGAATGTTATTTTGCAAGTCAGAAGTTCGAATTCCCGAGGATACATTCTTTTTTTTTTTTTGTAAGTTGACTTTTTCGTTTTCAACCGATGTTTTCTATACCGAGTTCACCATTTTTGGGCCTAACACTCACTGCTCCACGAACTTGTTCACAGAACGCGCGCAGGCTGACACTGACGCACTAGCAAGTTCTCGTTGGCGTGCTGTTGCCATAAGCACCGACTGCTTGCGAGCAGTGGGCACAGGCCAGAATCAACAGACCCTTGGCCTGGTGCGAACACGCTTTTTGCGATATAGGCATGAGTGAGGCAAGCTCCAAATATGGGGGAAAAGCGCATAGCATTTGAGCATCTGCGGGGACGCGGAGGGCGTTCATCCACTGTGTAGGCCTCGGCTAGTGATTGCTACAATTCCAAGCCGTCCTGGGAGGCTTATCTTAGGCATTTTACAGCCGACAACATGGCAGAAGTGCGGTACGACGATTACTGAGATATCGAGAATGCCCATCCAATGATGCTGTCGGATGTCAAGCATGTTGTTTTACAGAACCAAAACCGAAACTTGTTTGAATGCTAATCTTGGACATCGTCCAATCACAGTGCATCTCCTCCCGTCGTCACAGCCTTTAGTTGGTGTGGCCGCCGCAAACCGCGCATGTTAGTTTTTCTTCGTTCGCGCTTTATAAAATAATTACCGACTTATGAACCGGATAAATGATGAAAAGTGTGTTAATTTGAGCCAGTCTAAGCAGTGCAAGCAAAAACGGGAGCTTGACAAATTCACTTCAGTGTCCCTTTAAACGAGCTGAACATCCTCAATAGACATCTAATCCGTACCATCACGGGGCTTCCACTCTATACCAAAAGATGTGCTGTCGGAAGCAGTTTCGCTTCCTCCCGTCACTAACCTGGTTGAGGAGACAACGCTCCGCTTTCAGAAGCACCTTGAATATGTACCTCAAGGACAATCTATTTTGAAGTGGGACACATTAAAGGCCAACTGCACTCAAATTTTCGACAACGTAAAAATAATGTCACCTAATAGTACACATAAAAAGGGTGCAAAATGCAAAATACTGCGTTTCAAACGTCAATGCGCGCTACGCAAACGGCTCGCGAAATTGGCGTTTTCGGAACCGAAACTGAATAGAAAAGGCGGCCATTACCGGCGGCCGGACGTGACGTACGTGAGGGAACGGAAGCGGCCGCGCTAGCACCGGCGGCCGCTCAGAGCCACCTTCAAATGCGCGTGGTAGCATCGCGTTTGGCACCGTTATTTCCACAGAAGAGCTTCCACCAACGTTTGCCCATGATAATGGAGTTATGCCCAATTCCGGCGCCGCGTTGCTATCAATCGAGATGAAGTAGACCGTCCCACAGTAATTTTTTTCAATCAGAATAACTGCTGGAGTGGCGATTCTTGGCATTGCGAGGAAAAAAGCGGACCCTGATTTACAAAGCTACTTGCTCCTACGATCTCGAAAAGTAGCTTTCGGTAGCCGGCGCCTCGGAACTCACATCGCTCAGTTTGAAGGGAACAAACTGCAAGCGGGTGGAGACCAATCACTATTTCTACAATACATTAGGTACAAACAGCTTCGTGAATATCGGCCCAGTATTTTTCACCTTGCTGCCCATCGAGAATTGAATTAAAAAAGTGGTCTGAAACTATAAGCCAGCTTCCACGGCTAAATGATGCACTAAAACACGAAACAGTTTCCTATATGTAACGCTGTTTACTACTTTCACCAGAGGCATGTACTGTTGAAAACACTTTATTTTCAAGTAATAAATCTACCGCATTACCACTAGTAAATACTTCACTTGAGAATTGAACAAAAAATCTAGTTTATTGTTTAGGAGAGGAGCAGTTTCGTTAGCTTTCGCACTTCGCGAAGACGACGGCCGATATTTGTGCGGATGTATTTGTTACTACGGGAAAGGCTGATTTTGGTTCACTTAGCGAGTGAGGCAAAAGACGCACAAATGTTTATACCTGCGTGTACAGCAACTCTAGTTAGGTCGTGAAACTTTTGGAAAGGTCTAAAAGATGGAGGTGCCGTTGGACCATCCCAAATATGGCCAATATTGGACGCGGAGGTGCAAGTGGTCAAGAATTTATAAAATATCTTTCTGTGGTAGGTGCAATAGAAGTGACAAATGTAGAGTAAGTGCTCGTTTCGCGCTATTTTTCTCCTTGAGTAAAAGTATTTTCAAGTAAAAAAAGTTTTGCTAACTCCGAGACGTTCGCAAGCGCATGAATAGTTTGAAGGCTTCTAATCTCTTTTTTGCATTGAAAAAAAAAGAGGCGGATATTGCTACCTATGCGGTTAGTTTTACACATGTGATGATGACGGTGGTACAGCGTGCTGGTGTAGCAGAGAAATCCCGGCCGAACGCATCCCTGCAGCCGGCGCAGCGCAATGCAAGTCGCCGGAGAAGCGCGAGCTTCACGGGACAGGTTCCCCAACCTCCGTCACAGGCCGCTCGGAACTGGTTTCGGCGACTCTCCGCCAGGTGCATACGTCGTCTGCTCGGGGGTGCTTTGAACGAAGGTACCTGGCGTGCTCTGTGGTACCGAAGCTAAGGATTTCGCCATGGTGATTTTAAGAGCATAGACTACTCATCTGGATCAAATATGGACAAACAAAAATTTGAGTTCAGTTGGCCTTTAAATAGTACTTTTAATGCTGAAACTTTTCCACCTGCTATTCCACCCTCGGAGCGACCCGCCCTGGGCCACTCCTCAGACGCCGACCCATTTCTCACCGTAACCGCGCCGTGTGGGAACAATATGTTTGCACTCTCACCAACGACAAAGCTCCGGATGAAATAGACATTTTCATCAACGCAGACATGAACGGCACAACAGCAGTGGTTACCTGGACCTACCCTGATATCCCCCAGCTCAACAGCTCTCGCAACATAACACATATGGTCTCACTGATGAAGTCGAACTTTTCGGAATGCTCGGCGCTATTCGGACCACACAAAGTGCGACCTCATTTATCACCACCAACAAGTTCCGTGTCATTACTGACTCCCATGCCGCTTTACAGGAACTGAACAGGACCTTCTCGCCCAATTCTACGGCCACCAACGTTCTTTACAAAATTCGAGACCTCACTCACGAAGGGTTCAAAATACACCTGGTCTGGACTCCTGCTCACACACATGGAGCGGACGGAAACCATTCGGCGCATAATACTGCCCGGGAGTGTTTACACAATCCTTCCATGGTTCCCGCGCCCATCCAGGAACGACCTGACCCCCAACAGGCATGTGAATTGGACTGGCAGCAAAAATACCGTCGAATTAAGAACCACAGCCGGCAACGGCTTGCCGACGCCTCACCACCTCGTTTTCTTGCTCCTCTGCAGTCCCTGCCAAGAACCGGAGAAATTTTTGCCAATAACAGTGATGCTACCGGCTTAGGCCGCTTTGGAGCAGCTTTTGGAGCAGGCAAAAATGAGTTTTGGAGCAGCAAAACCAGCTTTTGGAGCAGGTGTTGATAGAAGCAATTTTAAGACACGTATTGCATTCATGATAGATAATCGCTAAAAGCACTCCCTTCAACGATAATAAAAAAATTAAAAGAACACTGCACATGGATATTTTGTCCCCATTTTCATCAGTCTCCTCAAGGATGTCTGCATTGGACTTTGTGCAGCGGCCTGCACAACAAAAATTTAAAAAACAAGCTCTCATTTTTACACAATAGAAGACTGACTATGAACAAACTAAAAATTGTTCGTCACAATATGTAAAATCCAGCACAATTGGAAGGCTACTGTGGCAGCACAGACCAAAAATATCAGTAGTGCCACGGCTTTGACTGAATAATTGAACATCGCGCTCTTCCCCGTGTTGCACATGCATCACTATTTAGCAGCGTCAGCGCTGCCACCGTAAGGGTATAAAATGACAAGCCACCAATACCGCTGAAAGGCAGCAGGCAGCCACTTCTAGCAACCAACATGCAGCACCAGGCTGAATCTTGCCCCTTCACGGCTTGTTTGCCGCAAGCAACCAAAACGCGTCCCTTAATGGCAAGGTAGCCCACTAGTCCCCCCCCCACCCCGAGACTATGTTAATTCCCTGCGAGGCCACATGCGCGCATTTCACCTTCAATTTCCACGTATGTGAATTCTATGCCTCTATGAACTCTACGTGAAATCTAAGACGGGCGTCGTCATATGCGTGCCGTACTTGTTAAGCTCGGACACAGCGTCAGGCGTCGTGAAATTGCCGTACTCGCTCACCGGCGCGCGGCCCAAACTATGTGACCGTTTCCTGCCCTTGCATACCATTTTCTCACCCTTGCACTTTGCAAATTCTCATCTGTTTACAGTAAAATCTCGATGATACGAATCTCGCAGCACCGCAAAAAATATTCCCATCATCCGAAATTCGTGTGAATAACGCAGACCAAAAAGTAAGCACTAAAACAAGTTTTCGATTATTTCTTTTTTTACTTTCGCGTGACGAAACCCGTGACGTTTTTCTGCTTTTTTTTAACCTCCTTGTCGCCGAGCGGTCCTTTCTAGACTTTTGTCTCCTCACTCGCGGTGCTCAAGCTCACTCACTACAGGAGTGTTATTACGCGCGACGCGCGTGGCAGTGGGAGGAGCCTGACGACTTGCGCCAATGGGAAGGCGTGCGCCTCATGGCGGCAGTTACGAAGCGCTCATGACAGCCGGCTGGCTCCGCCGGAGATGTTTAGGCTTAGCACCCTGACAAATATTTCATGGGCGCTTTCACTAGCGGCGCGGATGATGTTTTATACCACCGTTTTCGCTCACAATATTAGCTCATTCACCGCACAAGAAACTTCGTGTGTGCTTTGAGCGGCATTTTAAAGAGCGGTTAGAAGCGGTCTCTTGAGCGCCCCGCACCACTTCGCGACCGAAACCGCTGCCATATTGCCGCGGCCTGCCGCGCCCCGCGCAGCGTGCGGGCGGTTTCGCGGTGGTGTCAGCGTGCCTGTGGAGTGCGTGGCGCGTTTTCGCGAGCAGAAAACAGCTTGGCGGTTCCTGGAGAAAGAGCGCAAAGAGGGCAGAGAGCCCGTATGTCACCGTAGCTTGCTTGCTCGGCAGCCGGGCGCCTCCCCGACTTCTTATCATCTGCCGAGCACCGCAGGTCCGTTCGTAAGAGCCAAAATTTTTTCCCATTTAAAACAGTGTGATTTCGCCGGGACTAATCAGAGATTCGTATCATCCAGATTCCACTGTAACTACAACCCCTGCGTCCTCATCTCTTGCCTACTTTTCTTCCAGCACAACTCCGCAGACACCTGGTCGACGCGTACGCTGCCAGGGCGGGGCGCATTGGCGAGTTTGTACAGCAATTTCGTGACGCCTGAAGTAGTTGCCAAACTTCACGAGTACGGCATGCATATCATGACGCATATCGCGGCCCGAAGACCGCGAGGCGGAGGGTGGCGACGGCGGCAGCCGATCTCGCGAGTCCAATCGGTGCGAAGCGCACTGCACGGAATTAACAGTCTCGGGTAGGGGGGAGATTCCACAATGCCTACGAGGCGCCTGCCGCAAAACGCATCATCGCCGTTATCGCAACAAGGGCCAGTTTGCTTTGACTTGGCTCGGAATGCGTCCTGAAAACAGGTGCACCGCGATGTCGCTTTCAATGGAGAAACTCAAGTAGTTAGTTTCATTTATGAAAGCCGGCGTACACCCTTGGGCGCAGGTTGGGCGCAGAATCGCCAAATTTAGAGGAAATGTAGCAGGATGTAGCAGCCAGAGCACTTGGGCGCAGTTTGGCGCAATTGGCGCAGCGGTAGCATC
Source organism: Haemaphysalis longicornis (assembly GCF_048455015.1). Classification (NCBI taxonomy): domain Eukaryota; kingdom Metazoa; phylum Arthropoda; class Arachnida; order Ixodida; family Ixodidae; genus Haemaphysalis; species Haemaphysalis longicornis. The sequence continues at coordinate 80,885 of NW_027526375.1, forward strand.
ACTGCAATAAAGTCTACGCTGACTCGGCCTACACTCCGGACGTCGTCTCCAAATGGACAACGCATAGGCACCTTGCTAGTCCTTGGTGCCCCTACTGCGGCAGCAACAATACACCGAACCTTTTCCACCTCATCTGGGCATGTTCAGCTTACTCAACAGACCGCGACCAGTTCCTTACAACGCAAGTACGCCCGACAACTTCTGAAGAACATGTCCAACATGTCAGAAACAACCCCCGAATTTTACAGCAAATTACACAATTCAGTCTCATAACAGGTCTCTATAAAGTAGTGTGATGGTGGATCGTTCACCCACTCTCTAGATGCCCCCCCAAACACACCCTTTGTGGCTCCTGAACGGTTCCTTTAGGATGCCTCGATGATGGTCATATTAGAGTTTCCTCACCACAACTTCATCTGGGCACATCGTGCTAAGTGAACTCTCACAGTGCAGTGTAAGGACTTTATATGAACCATCTCCCCTACCCTTTTTCCCATGTCCCACAACAGAGCCTATTGGCCTCTTCCTATAATTAAGTCATCCATTCCATATCTTCTACTGGTGCTGCTATGTTACACCAAGTTTTCAGCCACATTGCTGCTTCCTCCTGAGGCAATCTTTTTCATTTGCTGCATCTCTCCTACCTATCACTTTCACCTGTTGCTGTGCTTATTTTGTGTGGGCAAGTTTAAAGAAATTAAAGTACTCCCTCGAATGGCGACACTCCACTAAAATGACTATTCACATGAAACCTCTGATTGCAGGCTGGAGCAGTGGTCTTCCGACGCCGAATATGAGCCAAACTCAGATTCAGAGAATGACGGCTTGTCATCTGAGGAAGAGGTGACTTCTACCACATCAGATCCCAACCTTCACACAGTGCTGCCATCCCACGAGCATGCACATAAAAATAAAACTAAAAGGAACAAAGGTTATTTCTCTACCATGCTTCATTTAGGCGGGTTGCTCTTTGACCAGCCACAGCAACTGCAGTTATGCATTTGTGGACAGTCCAGATGCACAAGAGCAGTACCATACTCTCAAAAAGTACTGATAACCGTGGTCTTTTCGCATGTTTCCTGTTTTGGCACTGCTCCGAGACCAGAATGTGAAAGCATCATCAAGAGGACACTACATTTTCGCCTGTTCATTTGACACTGCCCTAGATCTGCACTAGAGTGTGTAGCAGCGAAGCAGCAGGTGTTGCAATACATGACAGTGAAGCATTATTTAAAAAAAAAAAAAAAACGAAGGCGGAAGTGAGCAAGCAAAACTAAAGTATGAAAACCAACTAAGACAAGAATGAACACGCCACAGTCACAAACAGGTGCAGCTCCGCTTAGTGTGTGCAAAGATGTTGCGTGCACACTTTTAGCCAAGCAGCTGGCCACTCGCTCACTGGTTGCAATGTCCCTTTGCCCGGCCGCAATGGCTGTGTTTTTCTCAATTTTAGTTTCATATTCGCACCCGCCGCGGTGGCTCAGTGGCTAAGGCGTTGCGCTGCTGAGCACAAGGTCGCGGGTTCGATTCTCGGCCGCGGCGGCCGCTTTTCTGATGGAGGCGAAAAGCAAAAACGCCCGTGTGTACGAGATTTCGGCGCACGATAAAGATCCCCAGGTGGTCAAAATTAATCCGGAGCCCTCCACTACGGCGCGCCTCATCGCCTGCGTTGCGTCGGCGCGTTAAAACCCTTAATCAATCAAATCAATCAGTTTCATATTCGCTGATTTTCGTTGCCCGCTTCTGGCGTGCACGTGAATATTTATCTGTCAAATTTCATACCTCGCAGTCTTTTTAGTCAGACTATACAAAAATAGGGTTCTTAAGAGGTCGAAATTTTCACTACAGTGGACTCTGGCCCCCATAGGACCTAAAGCAGAACAACATAGTCTCATACATCCCATAAGCCATACACCTCATGAAGCAAACTGCAGGTTTTTTTCTTGTACATGGCAGCATCACTGCCCTCGCATTTGCATGACAGTGCAAGCTGCCCAGCTGTTTGGGTGCAAAAGAATTGGCGGGCCAAGTCCTTCTTAGGGCAGCGGATTACTCAGCAAATCTGTTTTGGTGTCATGGAGTTGCATACATTTATGAAACAAAATACGACTGACCAGGACATAGTCCAAAGGAGCGCATGCAACTGCTGCATCTTGCTGGCCCGCGGTATCCACGTGATTGGCGGCAGGAGCGGCTGTGCCACGTTTCCTGCCACGACCTCTCTTCTCTCCTTTTCATGTCGCTCATGTTGACCATGCCCTTTCCCTCTTTTCACGGCTCCAATGTAGCACCGACGCCACGCTCTCTCCACCCTCTCCCATGCCTCGGCTGCTGCCACACCACGCCCTCTCTTTTTACCCAAATTCCTGCGCACAGCCACATTATGTTCACGGACATTCCTTAGCTCGGGTGCCCCCCTTGGGAATGCATGCAGGGATGTATACAGGGCCTAGAGGTAAACAGCTTTTCTGTAAAGAGCAGTGTGCATGGCCACCATTGCCCTGATCTTTTTTTGATCTTGCGTGACCCGGGACTGGAGAAATGCAGGTTGCTCACTTTGTCAACCTATGTCATGACTGCCACCAGTGGGCCTCTGTCACTAGTGTCTCAGCGAGCAAAGGATTAGGCTGGCACGTGAAACCCGCAACTGTCAGCCTCTGGGACTAATTGGCCAAGCACAGCTGCACCGTATACATACAGGACCGGTGAAGTGTGGTGTGAACTGCCAATAAGGCTGGGTTTCGTTTCCTAACTTATGAGCATGTAGAACCAAAACGGAAAGGGCTACTCTGAGAAAGAGGTGCACACTGTCAGCTAACGGGTCTGGCCAGGAAATGCAGTAGAACGTATCAGAGCTCCCCACCTGTTTGTACCTCGTCAGTGAGGCGTGAAGTGTGTTCAGTTCCCTATTTGTTTTTGCTGCTTGTCACCAACAGCCCCAGGAAATCGTATACAAATCATAATATAAATGATAAAAGAGTGTATCAGTGTTTGGATAACCGGTCACTGCATACATCTGTACAGAGCCATGTTCTTACACACCACGTCATGTTTGAGGAAACAAATCAGTGTGCCATTTGCCAAACACCCCACACACTTAAACTAATACGCCAAAAGCACTATAATAAAAAAAGCCTGTTAGCACCCATTTCACAGGGTCAGGACAATGTTTTGTGATTTCTAGGCTCCCAAAAGGCTGTTATACCTTGTCTCTTACTTCGCAGAGTAGCCGACTATCATACCAAAGGTGCCAGCACTCTCGCTGTGCCTTTACTAGAAACAGGGTAGTAGAGCCAGAGTAGGGTTTGAACACTTTTTCTTCTACCGACAGGAAAACGGTACGTTTTTAAACTTTTATATACATTTTGCAAACTCACATTCTATTGTATTATCACCTAAAGCTTTAGCTTAAAGTTTAGGCATGAAAGAGAAGAACTGCAGAGGATTGTGGTGTGTATGTGGAGGGAAAGGGGGGGGGGAGAGAGAGAGAGAAAAAGTTTACGCGAAATGCGTAGTTACACCATCTGCCCTACCCTGTCAAAGTTCACTGTTGTGATGCTACGCATGCACATGAGGGAACCCTTCACTAGTCCACCAAAATCCATATAAGTACATTGTACTACCTAAATGTACACATATGCACAATAAATGGAAAAGGAATGGTGCCACAAGTACCTTATGTACGGGGGGGGGGGGGGAGAGAAAAAGTTTACACGAAATGTGTAGTTACACCATCTGCCCTACCCTGTCAAAGTTCACTGTTGTGATGCTACGCATGCACATGAGGGAACCCTTCACTAGTCCACCAAGATCCATATAAGTACATTGTACTACCTAAATGTACACATATGCACAATAAATGGAAAAGGAATGGTGCCACAAGTACCTTATGTACAGTCTCGTCAACCAGGCCACCAATAATATAGACTGTGTCGGCACTTAGGGGCGTAGTGGGCAGAGCATCTGGAGCATCTGGACTTAAATAAAGCAACGACTCCTTGGGGAACAGCTTGACATGACTTTCTGACCTCATTTCCACCTTTAGAAAAAAAAGAAATCGCAACGTCAAAGAGAGCAACAATAAACGCAACAAACAAGTTCAGAATTATATGTACAGCTAATGCTTCAAAATTAGATGAGTCAAGGAAATGACATGCCAGAGTACATTATTTTTTTTTACAAGAATGTAGCTAAATATGTTTACACTGAAAGTTCAATGAATAATGTCTTCGACCTATCTGTCTGATGAACCTGAAAAGAAACGTGACATTTTTTTTAAACTCTCACAGAAAGAACACGTCAGCTCACAAAGCTTTGCATTTTGCTTCTCACACCTGCCCTACAGCAGCCAACCTGGAATACAATAACAGTTGACCATGATAACCTCTACACAGGGGCTGCTTCTCCTTTGATACTAGATCACAGAGCAGAAACATGTCTAAGTGAAAAAAGTCATCAACACTACCACAAGCGGGCGATTAGATAATGCAACACAAAAACGAACATGCCCGATGACATGACGACAAAGATGGACATCGTGCGAGCTACAGTTGATTCCGGATATATCAAAACCCGGATATATAGAATTGCTGCATATATTGCACAGTCTAAACATCTCCTTTGCAATCCCATGCAAAAGTATAGTGCTGCTGTATGCGTGTATGATATATCAAACGCCGCACCCCAAGTGCCCTTGCAAGTGCGCTTCTCCTGATGAGGCTCTGGCAATGACTCCTCATGCACGCTGCTGTGCTTGACGAGAGGGAGGCAGTGTTGCGTCGCTTGAGTGGCCTCCGACTCCTGCTCACAGTGCCAGCATGGGGGACAGCTACATGGTAACAAGAACGCGGGGAGTGATTGCATTCGAAAGGCAATAAAGAAATAGAAGGAACCAACCAAAGGCTCTGCTGGTGCAGGGAAACCTGCGTGGCATGGTGTGCATTTGTTTAGTTTGTGGCGCCTTGTCACCCGTTTCGGAACCATGGTTGCAAAAAAGTGTCAGAATAGTTTAGCGACGAAGACAAACATCACTCTACGGGTGGAGGCCGTAAAAAGAGGTTGTTGGTTGCAGAGGCATTCAAAATTTCACGCAAAATTTCTTACAGCCCTTTTTAGCGCAAGACTATGCAACAAAGTTGACATAAAGGCGAAGGCAGCACTATCCAGCCGTTCTGGAGCATGCTGTATGTGCGTTCCTGCAACTGGTTCACCAAGCTGCTTCATGGTGACCCCAGACAAGAGGTGTTCAGACACTGAAGACAACAGCTTTGGGTGCATCAAGAGTGAATTTAGAGAGCTGTCAGCATTGCCATGCTCCATCCCAGACGGCGCAACAGCACGTGAGTTGGGAAGTGCTGATCACGACGAGCAGGCTGCGGCGGATCGCAACAAAGTGCGTGGCAGACATTGCCAAACACTGAAAAAGCAGACCCTACTGGTGAGGCTGACGACACTCCTAACAGCCTACCGCAGCTGAACTTGTGTCAGCATTCAGTGTGATTCGCCACTGTTGTGGCGCAAGGGCCGGCACTGAATTTTCTCATTTGACGAAGTCAATAAATAAGCCTGACGACAATTTGAGGAATACATGACACCAAGGATGGGGCAAGCCAAGCTCTTGGACTTTTTTCATGCTAAATGAAGCGCGGTGGTCACTGTGCTGTGTTTCACATTTTCCATGCTTTGACGAACAAATAAGTTAGCAACGGCTTGCCACGATCTTGGGAAGCTCTCAGTGATGTGCAGAGTTATCAGGTGAGCGCTTCAGATGGGCACATTTCATATTTTGAATCACCGATTTATAAAACTATTTCGCGATCCCAGACGGTAGTGGTGCCAGACGATAGTGGAATCCCATGCAGCACCTCTTCAGTGCAATTAGCACATTGAATATGCCACTTTACACTCAATTGTCTTTCTGTTGAGCAGCTATGGTTGGCTGGCTGCAAAGTGCCTCCTGTGTCCTGTCCTTGTTTTCTTCACGCTAAGCATGAGCCGTGTGTTCATACCGGCCCCATCCCCCCTCCGTTTTCTTTCTCGCACACAGCACAAGCTTGGGGGCAAATTCAGGGCAACAAAGAAGTCCACTCACCGAATATCTTTCAAATCCCTGATGTTTCTCAACACAGATTTGGTACAGCCGACAAGACGATGGGAAATGTGTGAAGTACAGCTTAAGTGGTGTGGAACTATGGCGGTTAGAGCCATACAGCCTACGTAGTTGCGATGACAGCTTATTTAGCTCCTGCAAAAAGGCGATTGTTTGAGGTAAAACACAGCACAGGACAACGCTGAAAATAACGGATGCACCATACTTATGCCACAACAATTTTTCTTACCTAAAAATTTTGCCATTACACTGCGAGCCATTTTGTTTCCTAGCACAATGCAGCCCTGACTGCTACACTTTCTTTTTCTGGCTTGAGTTTTTTTTTTTTTTTTGCTTCTGCTACATCTTCAATGCTTTGCTTTATTCATAGTGCAGTAGGCATAATGGACAAGGAAATGATGACCTGTTTTGAAGGCACCGTCACTTGCACAGACGCAACTCCTTCCTCCTATTTTGCCCGCCCAAGTTTTCCTATTACACCACAGTGGTAAATAAGATATGTGACAGGCAGCAGTCTCGAAACAAGGCACAGCTTACACTGCAGGGCACAGGAGACACTTAATAGAGTGAAATCAGTCGCCCCATATAAAACAACTTCCCTCTGTCAGGACCTCCACCTAGATCAGAATTCAAGAATTTCGCAAGTGTATAACAAAACAAAAATCGCATTTCAAAAAGGCTAGATTCCCTTCCCTTTGAAGAGGTTAAGATATGTTTAAATTATTACAGCTACAACTAGACTATGGAGCAGAAGCACTCCTAGACCTTGGTTACATACTGCCTGTTATTTTGGTGGAATGCTTTCAGATCAGCCTCAAAATGCTATCTCAGTTTTATCACTGTTGTTCATGCATGCTGAGAACAAGTTATCACATTTCCTCCTTTGAGCTGTTCTGCAAACTGGCACGCCGAGATTCGGCTCTAGGAGTAGTGAGGTGCATGTTGTAATGTTAATGAAACATAATGGAGGCTTCACGGAGGTGTGAAATGCTGGATGAAATTCTGTGATGCAGTAACGAAAATGCTGAAAACATCGAAACATTTGCACAGCGTGTAATTGCAGCTGCGAGCAAGCACGGTCAGTGACTGCACATAACCTCTAAAAGTGGTGTGCAGGGCGAAGACCACTCATTTGGAAAATATTCAGATTAAATGCAAAGGGGGACTTGGGTTATTCCAACCCATTTCTCCTTCAAGCAGCTGGTTGTTTAAATTTGGTGCACCTTATTCAAAGCACGGAGAAATCTCCCCTGCAAGCAAAATCTCTGCCAAAACTGCCACTCTGGGTGCTTCTTTTGCAACACTTTGCAACTTCACAATTGCAAAAATAAATTGGCTATCTAAAAGTTATTTCTTCCCCATTAGCTAATTACTTGAAGCAAAAAAAAATTAGCAGTGGCTTAGCTCTATGCCAGTATATGCGTCGCGTGCGCTAAAATTCAGCTGGTTATTCTTAGGTTTCCTGGTTGTCTAGGATTAGCTGATTATCCCGCGGTAAAACGATTTCCAGTCCGGTCCGGTCCGGTCACAGCTCCTCGCGCACGCGCACCACGGCTCTCCAGGAGCCACGCGAAATGGCTATCAAGCGACTCCGGTGCTGCGCCAGACTTGGCTACTGCTCAACGGGGGCGCACAGCTGGGCACGCACCGGCGCCAGTGCGTCTGCCGCGGCTATAAAGTCACTCCTCTGGAATGTGCAGACCGGCGAATGTGCAGACCCAATTCTCTACACACCCGAACTCCAATTGGATTAGATTTCCAATCCAATCCAATCCAATCCAATCCAATGCTCCTCGCGCTTGCGCAGCACGGCCCTTCAAGGTCCACGCGAAACTGCTCAACCTCGGCCAGTGTAGCTTATGCTACAAAAGCATTAGTTTGAGCACACATGGAAGCATTTAATAAAGATAGTTTTCAGGAAAACCTTTTTAATGTGTTTATAGAAAGCAGGTGGCTAAGAGGGAGACAGATGAGATGGATGCTGATTGGTGGCCACTCATGGGTGGGATGCTGCACTGACACATGTTAATTAAAAGGCAATGACACGGGCTTAACACTGTGCTAATCAGCCATGTGAATATCAATTTTCATGACATTTCAAGAAATGTTTTTCTTCCCTGCAAGCTCAAAATCTGTGTATAAATCACATAAGTAAATACATTATCCCACTTTGTATTTTCTATCCTAACCGCTTTGCACTTTTACTGACATATAAAAACACAGAGCAATATCATTGGAGAAGAACAGGTAAACTATGAAGAAACATCAAAGTGGAGAAGGATGAATGTCGAGCAGGATCACTCCTTTACAGAACAAAGAGAACTCCAATAGGGGTAACTATTTTTGTGACAATGTTTTCATGCCCAAAGCGAGTGGGGCCAAAAAAAATATAAATATTAGCACCCCACTTTACATATGCAAATCCCTATTGTGTTGAGTTATTCAATTTGGTTGCACTAAATGAAGAAAAAATCCAGGCACTGGAGACAGCACTGAAAGCGTCCACTAAGTGCTTGTGGCATGCATATGGATAGCATTGCATGTTCACCTGGAGTCAGAAGTTTCCAGAACACGATTTCAAGTATCAAAGTTAATTTCTCTGCTGCCTGATGGCTCAATGCTTGATTTATACTCGTAAGCGAAACATCATGCTTTCGAGCATCATCACTATACGTGTAGCAGGAGCTTAGCCACCAGGTAGCAGAAAAATCAACTTTTATCATTCAAATCGTGTCCCCAAAAAATTTTGACGAGTGTACCTCAGGGTCACAAAGAATAATCTACTATCTTGTGTCCGTATGATGAGCGGGGATGATAAACGATGTCCCGCATTGAACAGGTAATAATCAGGTAATGCCAAGACAACCAACAAAGCAGATGAGCAAAATATGAAAGAGGTCCTGATGTTTGCACAGCGAATACAAAATTGTTTACCGCTGCTTCTTGACACTGCCCTACTATGTCTCACAATGATACGATAGAATTTAGCACTTGAACTTGATGTTAGTGATTTCATGTTCATGCAGCTGTGCATGTAGGCATGAGAAAGGTATGTGTGGCACGCCTGCAAGTTAGCGACAGCAGACTGATGGTGCTGGCGTGAAGATATTCAAAGCAGGTTGCAAGGTAGCACACTATGAGCTCTACATCAAAAAAAAAAAAAAAAACACGCAGACAGCAGCATATCCTCTTCTAGCACTGCACAATATTAGCATACAAAAAAAAATGCTGACCATGCACACACTATATATATATATATATATATATATATAAAGAGAAAACACTGCCCCTCGGCAAATTAAAGGGGCCATGAGACAAAATACAAGTCTGGTTCTCTTAAAAGACTGCTTTGTCCCGAAAGCAATGATACCAATTTTGTCTCAAACTTCAAACAAATAGTAATCGAGATAATAAAGAAGACAGATGAAGCAGTGGCGACTCCCCAGCCACTTTCCTGTGAATTCTCTATGACATCGCAGAATCTTGTTGGCACGATTGGTGGCTACCGACAGGCTAAGCCACCACCAAGAAACATGACGGCAATTGTAGAAGGGCCTCTAGTTCCATTTGATTGTATGAATGTGCACTGAAATTTCGAAACACGAGCATTTTCGTTTTTCACCCCCATCAGAAAAAGGGCCGCCACGACCATAATGGAATTCCCATTCTCGGACTCAGCAGTTCAATGCCTAAGCCACTGAGATGGGTTGGCGCTTTGGGTATATCTAGGAGCGCAACGAGGTGGTAGGTACTTAGAAAAGCAAAATAGAAGTAACAAGTGGCCAAATTGACTGATTGATTATGGGCTTAACGCATCGAAACTACACAGGTTATGAGGCACGCCGTAGTGGAGGGCTCCGGATTAATTTTGACCACCTGGGGATCTTTAACGCGCACGAAAATCTCGAACACATAGGTGTTTTCGCTTTTTGCCTCAATCAGAAAAGCGGCCGCTGCGGCCGGGATAAGTAAAGCAAACAGAAGCAATAAGTAATCAAGTAACTCTGCTAATGTGGTTTTAATGCACCAAACCTACACCTGGGCTTTACTAAAAATTATGTTATAGCCAAGTGCTGTGTATCCCTTCATGTCATTTGGGAATATTTAATGTATGTATGTACTATATGCATGCATGTATGTATGTATGTACAGGTGCCATCATAAGTAATTGGAACAAGGATTGGTGAATATCACAAAATAGTAGTCTTACTCGCTTTGTGACAGCTATTACCGGTTTACAGGTTACAGGACGCTTTTTCTATTGGGGAGGACTCCTTTAAACGCACACCAATGCAGCTAGGGAGTTTCTGGAAGAAGAAATTCCTGTAAATTTACAAAACCGTGTTCCAATTACTTTTGACGGCATCTGTACGAGTGTGTGTGCGCGTATGAATGTATGTACGCAGTATGTATCAAATGAATAAATAAATATTGCACACGTGGTGGCATTCATATTTCACCTCCATCTAAAATACAGCCTTTGTGGCCAGGAATCGAACGAGCAACCTCTTGCATAGCAAGTATTGGGCAAGGCCTTGAATGTTCAAGAAAGACACGCTGAACTGTCGGGAAGCTGCAGTTAAAAGACAACTTAATTAAACCTTCGAGTCAAGTTTTCGATCTTCAAGTTTTCAATCGGCAGTCAGCAAATTGGGAACATACTAAAACTGCAGAGGAATGGTCACAGCAAAATGAATAACTTCATTTTCTCTATGTAAAAACAAAGATACTTTTCAAACTGTTTATCCTTGACCCTTTCACTGTCGGGTGTTTCTGGCCGTGACGCACCCCCAGTGTCGGCTTGGTTCCCAAAATATGAGGGAAGGAACACAGTGATTTATTTGACTATGATAGCGTCCAGAACGCAACACGTCTAAAGGAAAGAGCGTGGGTGAGAAATTGCTTTCCTTCCAGATACTTTCAGTTTGCCGTGCACGCTTCCAGGACGACCTCACCGTTTCAATATCAGAATCTGACGCTGTGGATCTCGCACCCCCTCCCCAGATGAGAAACTCGGAATGCGAATCTGAGCTCGGCACGTATTCGGATCGGAATCGAAGAACCATCGCTCCTGTCCGCAGCTGAAGGCCCCGCGCGGTCCGCCATCCGAAAGTAACCGCGCACACGGAGAGAGCACTTTCAGCAGCCCGCCCAATGCATAGAAATGAGCGAGCGAAAGCCGCGATTGAGTCATGTTTTGGTCTATTGGAGAGGCAACGGCGCACTGGGCTAACCTGGCACACCCTAGCACATGCGGGAGCAAAATAAAAAAAGAAACCTAGAAACCCTTTGCGGATGGCACAACAACCCTTGCACCCGCAATCGCACGCGTGCCACATGGTCACTCATCCTGACAGAGTACAGTGCGCGGAGCGACCAAGCCCCCCAGCAACGAAAGGTGGGTGCAGTCGCTCCGTACTCTTTAATATACTGTCGTAGAGAGCTAGCGAGTGAAAATTACAAGCTACTAGAAAGATTCGACAGATGGCACGAACAGTCCAGGGGCGCCCGCTTTATGCTATGGCGCAAATTTTTGAACCCACAATGGAGAACATACCGGTTTGTCAGTGACACTGCGGAGGTGAAATGCAAAACTGTACCAGTACGTCAGTGACACCGAAAGGGCTAATTAGTCCCCAAGTTCCAACTCGCTCTTTATCTCTATTTTGCTTCTTTACAGAACCTTTTTGGCAAGCTACAGAAGTACACAGCTTTGGCAGAGATACGAGCCCATGGCATCTACCCACCTTATCACTCATGGAGTCAGTGTGCCCCATGTCAATGCACACACATGGAGCCACATTTTCAGAACTCGCCGAAGTATTATGGTTGGCTGACTCCTCCTGCAGTCGCCTGTTCGGCTTTTGGTACATACCTGGAATAATGCAACAAAAAATCACTCTCCCTGCACATTATTGCTGAACAGGAGAACTTAAGTCCTTTCAAACATGATTCATAAACATATTTCCCCTTCAAGGACAAAGTCACTTTACTACTGGTCAAACAAAGCAAAATCCAGGGCTCTGAAACCCTTGCCTTGACATTAAAAACACGCACATATCTTTCCTTACAATTAATAAAAGAAGAAAGCAAAAAAAAAAAAAAAAAACAGTTGATGTGATTTGGTGGCACACAGCTCATACCAAGTGTGCACACCACTGAAATGAATATGTATAGAAGTTTATGTCTGACCAGGGAAATCTTCACAGATAAAAAATCTTGACCCTAGTCACCTGTCACCACAGACAGCTGACAGAGTTAGTTCTTCTTAAAATCATATGGAGATGAGCACAGTTGAAACTTGCCTAATGTCAGATATGAGTTCATTAAATTCACACAGAGCTCGTTCAATCCGCCCCGGGTTGTTGAACTCCAACAATCAGACAATCTAAGCCAGTATTTTCGCATACAAATTGGCACAAAATGCAGCCACCGTAAAATATGGCAGGTGGGATCTCATTTCATTTTGTTAACAAAATGAGTAAACAAGCCAACACACAAGGCTGTGTGTCTGCAGAGAAAGACATTTCTATCAAATATTTCAATTCTCTTGTGAAATGTTGCTGAACACAGTAACAGGAAAGTACCAGACGTAAGAAATTTCAGGCTCAGGAACACAATGAAAACTTGCCCAATTAAATGCTGCAAACTGAATGGTCAGAAATCAGAATGGCAGCAGTGGCTGATGTTGCAGTGACCTACATGCCCAACAGCAGAAAGACAGCATGAGCTACAAAACAGCTGAATGCAATACACAAGTTAACGGTGCATAATGCACACATGACTCGTTTTGCTTTCTTCATTGACGAGACAAAAGGTTTTCTTACATTGCTAAAGTGGAAAACTTTCCACGGGCAATTTTTTGGGGGTGCTAGTGTTAGAAATACCAGGCAATAAAAAAGACCACTCTCTGCGCGGTCATTGTTGTCTATTTTCTTCCCTTTTTACTTGAAAGTTTACACAATCATACCAAATTTCATTTATGTGAATGCTACGCATATCTTTATACATGAAGCTAAATGCTCTACATTAGCAACAACGTATGTTTGCTTCCATTACATTATGAACATTTGGAAAACACATAGCAAATAAGAGCTTGCATTCAAAAATGAGACATCATCCTTGATTTAACAAGCATGACACAAAGTGTTAATTCTGCTCTGTGTTTAGTTTGCTTGTTTACCAAAGCACATTCTGCTTTGCCAAACATGAAGCACAGCTCCGGACTGGTCAGCAATTTGCAGGTAATTACTGGCAACAGCCTTCCTTTCCATCAGTTTCAGTTTTGGTAGCTAAGGGGGACAGGAATAGGAGCGATGGCACACAGGCCCACTCCATGCCCCATCGTTGCCGAAAGGAGAAGTCATATGGTTGCATAGCTTGCAAGTGCCCAGAGGAAACATGTGAACCTTTTAAGACCAATTAACAGCTCAGCTGAGCAGGAGACGGCCATGGCAAGGCTACAAGGCTTGACACAAGTTGGGTGTAAGAAGGCCAAGGGACTAAGAGCAGCCATAAGGGTTACAGCGCTTGTCTAGGGCGCTCGTTTTATGGGGTGTTCTTTCTTTTTTCTTTTTCTGTGTTTATACGTCTTGTCCCAAAGAGCCTGCCCATTGCCATGGCTCTGTCACACTAGTGCCTGGCCTCTTGCCTGGCACGACAGGATGGACACCAGAACATTGGACTGCAAAATCCATACTCATTTAGCTACAAAACTTAACAGCCAAAAGCATGAAAACAAACAGACCCAAATATGTAACTGTAAAAAAATAAGAACAGAAAAACAAGTCAAAACCAACACTAAATTCTATACTAGACTGACAAAGTGTTTGCAGCTACTCCAATACCCTTGGTCCCAAAACGAGACCTATCCTATCAAGAATATCACTATGCACATTTTGGCCATTCTTTGCCAAAAGCCGACACAGTGCATGCTATACCATCCTATAAAATGTGTCTATCGAAAATATCACATTTACGCTGCAGGGCAAACTTTCGAATTAAAAAAATAAAGCATCACATGTACATGAAACTGACAAATGGCTAACAGGCTTATGTTGGAAGAAGCCTCTGGTACAGTAAAAGTTGCAATCCATATGGGACAAGATATTACTTACCAGAAATTGACTGCACACAAGATTCTCCGATCTGTTTTGCTACAGCCAATCTGCTTTTGCGGGCCAACTTCTTCTCCCGGCGCTTTGCTCGCCGAGCAGCAACCACCCTTTCGTATCGGGCAAGCTTTCTAGCTGCATTTTTCTAAAAGAAGGGGAAATAGAAACTGCAAACAGATGCACCCTTTGAAGGCAAATACTAATTACTCTGCAGCCCAGCGACGATAGCATGAAAGGATACAAATAGAAAAAAAAGGCCAACGCTTAATTAAGTTCAATCGTTTAGCTAACAACTTTACAGGTCAATTGCAGTGAGAGTTTACTTCGGCCAAGTTTATTTTGAACGTGCTTTAGGTACTATTAAAGCAACTGGGTTATGGCTGGTAGCCTTGTAAAAATGCTTTTTTATCAGTTTAACATTAAGCATATAAAATGGCTCCGTAGCAAACAACACTGCCCCTGCTGGCACGGTGTGCAAACAGCGATGAAGTGGAAGTGGCATTCCTGCCTGCCCAGTTCGCTGGCCAGCCAGGCAGACGGAGAACCGGTCAAGCTCTGCTTGGCGCACTTCTCCCAGGGTTGTCTTGTATGTTTGCTTTCACCTTAGCAGCCCAGCTTATGGGCGCTCCCTCTCATCAGCTGCAACATCACTTTCATCTGGCTGTAAAGGCTGTGCTTTTCTCAATTTCAGTTTCAAAATCGCCTATGTTACGTGGTCTCTTGTGGCTTGCACGCACATAGCACAGGTGTCACATTTTGCACCTTCCAGTATTCTCAGTGAAACTGTACGAACATAGGGTTTTCAATAGCTCCAAATTTTCCCTGCCATTGGCCTTTAAGCCAGACAACCAAGTTCATTCAGGATTGGACTTGAATACAAACAGCATCACAACTAAAGTTTACATAAGGCTCAGCTTACACAGCTTACTGACCCTAGACATCATATGAACTGTTTACAACTCAACACCAACCAGACAACGTGAACTTTGACCTGCACTGTTCGTGGGAATTGTCTTCAAGAAAGAAAAATTGGCAAAACAACGAAAAGCTGTTTGTTGTAAAAAATGACGAGGGATGCTTAGAGCTTTCTAAGAATGCGAAGGTGAAAACTTAGTGGGACCTGCTGTTGATCTGCTCTTGAACTTTCATGTTGCTCTCGTCGGGCTGCTGCAACGGCTTCATCCACAGCCATTTCCTCCCAACAGCGGTTACGAAAAAAGCAGCATTTTTGGCTGCTCCAGCCTCTACAGCAGTGGTGCACTTTCTCAGTCTTCCCGCCTGCGACTAGGACCTGGTGCATCGTCCCACACTGCTGTGTGGAATGAAGCTCTGAGCCCACGCGGCGACGTATACAAGGCCACAATCTGGAATGCTCTATGGTCCATCACCCTTTCTCAGAACCCTCCTACAGCACTGCTGCTTCTCTTTCTCAGCGTGTGCTCCCCAACTTGCACTATGACTTTCTGTATGCTTTTCTGCACGCTTTTGTCTCAAAAATTTTGCTTGTCTCCAAGTTTTGTACCAAGCTAAACAGTGTCATTTTCTAGTTTGCACTGGCACTGTGTACCCACAGCGACGGCCATGCAGACACTACCCCTCGTGCTAAACCTTAATCACAAAACAAATTTGTACAGCACAGGAAGCATCAGCCAAGTGTCCCCGCCAGGGCAACAGCATTCATCCCTGGCCCGACATAGACAGCGGCTAGCTCCCCTGAGATGGACAAGGATGTTGGGTGAAGAGGAGCAAGGTGCGACAGGGGGACAGGTATGCAGGGATGATAACGCTCCATGATTTTCAGTTGGCCAACAGGGATCTGGGCTCACTCACCTCTCCTATGCCTCTCCCCTTCTTAACCAATACCTGAGCTGAAGGCAGTTCTCGATATTTTTTTTCACAAGGTGCAGAAACAGTGGCTTACCGATAACACTGGCAATTCGGGAGTGGCTTCATTCTGGCTCTGCGCTGCACTACAACCAGTTGCCAAAGACAGCTTGTCTTGAGGCTGAGCTGAGATGTCCATTGCTCTGCTGTAACAAATAAGGACATAATGCTAATTGAGATGTAAATGAAAAGACAATGCCTTTAGGCAGAACTTTGAGGTAAGCGCCAATAATATGCTCTTATAATGAAAATGCTGATACAGTGCTGAAAGCAGCCTTTCTTGCGGCTATAAATCCTTACAATGGCCTTGGTGCCTTAGTTAGTTCTTGCTCCCTTCAGTGTTTTTAACAGCGGAGATGTTTAAGCTTTTAGTTCTGCCGTGAAGCGTTGCCAGAAAACTATCGTCATCAGCAAAGTGGAGGGGGGGAAATGCTAGGCCAAGAAGTGTGCGGGAAAGTGGCGAGGAGGCAAGGAGCCTACGAGCAGGTGTGGGGAGTGTGCGCTTCAAGAAAGAAATGTGATTAGGGAGGTACCGGGAATCCAACCCACGAATGCTGTGAAACTGGGAACCTAATTACTGGGACACCCGAAAGGCCCGAGGGGTACAGGTTGGCAGCGGCGGAAAACAGTAACATGTGCAGCCAATTGGAAAGGAAGAAAGGCTGCGTTGCCCGCAGTTCGCAGCACATACAAGGAAAAAAAGTTCAGATATGAATTTTCGCAAGTATTAGAGACAAATGGATTAATCTTGAAGCAAAGAAAAATAAATTAACCTAACAACGAATTTAGGCACCTACAGCGTGCAAAAACCATTCCATCTCGTCTTCCTAGGCCGCCTCATTACGAGACAGGAAGGCAAATGCACACATGGGTTTAAGAGGTTGGAAATAAACAATAAAAGAACAGAAAAAACGATAACCTAACACCCCAAATTAAGCGCAACAAAAATAATTAAAAGACCACAGCCGCATGAAACAAAAAGAGACGAACCAAGGGAACAAATGCTTCCCGTGGTCCGAATCTAACCTAGATACCTCCCGTTACAAAACCGGCTTCTATACAATTGCATTCGTGGCGTGATCCCTCACGTGCTGCTCTCCTCGCCAGTTCACGTGAGTTTGCGCCTAAAGTGGAAAGCACAGACGCCGAGTTCGCACTACACAAGCCAAGTTCATGAAGCAGGTTGCTCCGTGCTCTAGCGCATGCTAATGCGGTCCAATTCGGGAGAGTGTGAAAGCCTGCAAACAAAACGATCCTGGCCTCCCAGTCATGGAGAACTTTCAGCGGCAAGTTTGGAGATCCCTGTGAGGGGCAACAGTCAGGTCTCTAACGAAGAGAGGGGGGCTGCCAGCGTTGCTGTTTCTCCAGCCTTGAACCACTAGTGCAAGCTGCACCAATTTTTTAAACACTCCTGTCACATTACACAACAGATATTTTTTTCCCCTAGTATCGCCCAGATTTTTGAAACCATTTATGAACATTCAAGCACTGAATGTAGATGCACTTCTTCCTAAGGTTAACATGGCTTCTCTCTATGGTTCTGATCCGGCTTCGCAGCCGCAAGCCCCATAGCAGGCCGTATGGAAGGGTTCTCATCAAGCACAAGCAAACCGACAGCAAGGCCCCCTACCCAGACTTCAAGCTCCTCATGGCACGCGCCCCATGATGTCACACAGTTTTTCATAGCTCCTTTATGTCTCCAGTGGTCCAAGCCATTTTAACCCTACTCTATGCCACTGTTCCCCTCTTACAGCACTGGCGTTGAGCGCTGGTGTGGCAATGCACCTACCGAATACCCACAACCAGGCAACTATTGGCGGTGAGATCTTTGAGTGGCGCCCCCTGGCTCTGACGTCGGCTTAGGGATTCGCGCCGCTGTCGTCTGCTACACTCCGCTTGTGAGGGGCAACAGTGCCTGGGCTAGAAAACGCCCGCTTCGTTGCTGTAGTGCGTTAAAAAGCGTATTTCTAGCGACTCAGTTCTTTTGCCAGCTTCTGACGCATCTGAATAATTTGAAGCTGTATCCCCCACAAGTTTGCAACACACGAAAAGATAGAGAACAACTTTCTTCAGAGTATCGGTCAGAAGATCGTGTGTAACTCGTCCTTTCTTGCTTATTCGCGAGGATCAGCGATCAGAGCTTCTCGATAAGTATTCAAAATACGTAGGCTTCCCTGCAGTATTTTTGAGATGTTCCTATGAAGACTGAACAGCCTAATACTACGTACCAAGCAGCGGCCTCTACACGCTCATCGCACAGCAGGAAATAAAGCGGCTTTCTTCGGTTTCTTTCGTTGTTGTCTTGTATCGGATTAATGTCTCTTGCTTTTATTTCTGCCCAACGCATTATTTTTCTGCGCCGTCACCAACTTCTTATTAGGAGGTTTCGGGATGTTTGGTAGCCTCACAAAGGTCGTGTGGATATTTCCTTCATTTTGTATGGCATACATTCCCTTCTTCACAAATTGGCTTTCATTACGGCTGCGTGCAAGAAGGTGCATATCCGCAGCGTGCTTTGTTTATTCACATGCCAATACAATGAGAAGGTTTGTGCTACGCCACCGCGATCGCGTCCTAAACAACGTGGTCCACAGTACTCGAAGGCGGCTTTTGTGCTCCGAATTTCTATCGTAATTATATCGTTATCATAACGAACTGACTCTCAAATCGAACAATGATGACATGATTACGGTGTTGAAGGCCTGATATACTCGCTAAGTAACGTAATAAATAGTATACCTGCATATATTACAAGACTCGAAACCGAAGAATAATTCCAAGTAGCTCTTTATTGCTTTTCAACCCTTCCAGGCGCGAAGAACAAATCCTATTCTACTCGGGATGGCGTTCTATGATTTGAAGAAAATTACTTTTACTCTCTTGTCCTGGACTGAGGACTCGGCCCACTAACCAGATCGATTTAATGGTTAAACAAGTTTACCCCTCCTCCCCTTACTCCTCCTCCTTCTCTTTAGTGCAGTTTTTCTATAACGCATATCCGAATATCGGGAAGATATGGCTGTGCAAAATGTTTCGAAATATCCCTCCAGGTCTTAACAAACATATATGTGTTACCATAAATTTATCGAAGACGTGGCTCGTTTTCCTCAATAAACCTCCATACTGGTTAGATGCCTGGTATAGAATCAGCACGCGCGTATATACACACTGGGTTATTTGGAACTCAACTTACAGTTTTTGCAGTCTATAGTGCATGTCGGCAAACTTTCATGCCTTGACAACGTAAAGTGATGTGACAAAACGCGTTCGAGCGTTCAGCAAGGTTGCAAAAACTGTTTTACCTGACATATGATTACCGGGAATCGTGGTCCCTTCTGCAAAAGCGGACAGCCCTGAAGGCCTAGAATTTGTTTTGATCTTCCATTTTCACTGTTGTCGGTTATTAGCAGCTGACTGGTCCTTTTGTTCGAATGCTTACATGAGAAGTTGACGCATAGCTCTTCGCGCTCCGCACAGGACCGGCTTCGCAAGTAATGGGGTGGCGCCGGCAATGTTTCTCCCGTAGCCGCATCCAAAACTATACTTTAATTGACACGATGAGCTAGTGTATGCGATTTTAAGCCTATTATTATGATAAAAAGTTACCCACACGCCAATTTTGGTGCGGACAAGCATCAGACGTTGACGAGCGCAAAGAAACAGCAGGGAGAACGATCTTGAGTGAAGCAGACGACAAATGCGAGAATCCCTAAGCTGACGTCACGGAGGCGCGCTTCGCAGCGCCGCCTGTGTTCGCGCTCACCGCCAATACTCCAACGAAATGCCAGTGTATGGCGCTCACGTTTATCTGATCTCCGACAATTTGTCAGCAAACAACAGTTCCCACTAATTGCCAAGTCAAAATGAAACCTGCACTCCAAGGTTTGAGTTTCTGGTTATTCGCTTTTTGAATCTGTGACAGGCACAGGCAAGAGCACAGTCTCGCTTGCAATTCACAATGACGTGACATTTGTTGTCCACGGTGTGCCCCCCCACTCACTGACTACATTGTGGCTACAGTAAAACATAATGCAATGAAAGTGATCATCACCTAAATACCTCCTCGAGCAAGCTTTGACAGTAAGCCTCTGCACTATGCTTTGGTCAACCTGCTGCCACTGCATGTGCTTACGGGCAATTTCAATGCATATCACCCAACTTGGGGCAGCAATAGGAGCACATCTCGGGGAGGCCGCCTTTTAAATGTTGCTAGTCTTGCCAGATTATTATAGATCTCAACCCAGGCTCAACATCTCAACACTCATCCATGGTAGAAAGTCAAGCACTTTGAATGCAACGGTGACATTTGCCTCCCTGCTGTCACCCATGCTATGGTTTGCTGATGCCGAAAGCTTTGGTAGTGACCACCTGCCGACACATAACCGTACAGTCCCCAAGGGTGTTGGCAAAGGTCCCCAAAAACTAAAAGAGCACAGCACTAATTCAGAGAAGTTGGAAGACAGCAATGCTGCTCTTACCCCACATGGGATGTTCAGTGATGCTATTTCGAAAGCGGGTGCTTGTCCAGAAAAAAAGGTTGCTTGCTTCTCAAATCGCTGTCAATGATCAACTCCCAGTACGAGCTGCTTCACAGGAGAGCAGAGTGGCCTGCATAAAAAATATCCCCCCCGGACATTATTTGAACTGCTAGATGTGCACAGAAATATGTGGAAAAGCACAATGACAACCTCACTAAATAGCCCTGCAGCCAGTTTTGCTCTCAGAGAGGTCCATGCAAGCCACTCTCACATATATGGCAAATATTTTGCAGTATGAGGGCCTTGGCTAGCCCACTTCCCCTGTTCTCACCAAAGGCTCTTCAGAAGGTCACTTCCAAAGTGAGCGATGTGGAAGAATTTAGCACTAAAATCACCCCTCCAATCTGCAAAGCTGCAACTTCAGAACAATCTGCAAAGCTGCAACTTCAGAACTGTCTGCACACTTCTACTTGCACATGAGTGCGACACTGATGGATGACCCACTCAAGAGCTCACATACTCAGCGTTGCAAAGCTTCAATCTACTTCTCTTGCTTTGCACTAAGGGCACCATGTATCTGGCTTCACCAAACCTGGGTCTCAAAGCTCTCCACGCTCCCTGTAACGCTTGGTGTTGGGCTACTTGGTTGAGCATCATTGGAAGGCACAGACGGACTGGAAGGCACAGTTTCTACATTTCTAAACAAACAAATGGAATATTATAATTGTATACCGTACGGTTAAGATGCGACTGGTGCGCAAGTTTAAAGAAAAAGCTGAAAATCACAAAGTTCAGATGCTAATATAAAAAAACATCGATTTTTATGGAATTCTAGCTAGATGTAGGCCCTTAGATGTTATCTCACTATAAAAAAAATGTTTCCTTATTTTGTTCCCGGAATGCATACGACGAACTGCTCTCGACGGCGGCTCTCCACGACGAACTGTAGTGATAGCGACTTTCCCCAGTTTTGTATAAATCATATATGTTTTGTATAAAAGGCAAATGATCCCTCCACGAATAGAAGAAAAAATGGAACAGAGAAATGCCATCTTTATTGTCCATGTTGGAACCACAAAAAACAATTTCCACCCAATTTAAAGTGCACAGATTAAGTAAAAGACGACAAAACTCTTAGGTTGTGCCACAGATTTAAAAAAGCACCCTCACTTTTTGTGAAACTTTCCTAATTTGTTGACCGTTGAATTTACTTTTTATAAGAAATATATTGCATTATATCGGTACTAAAGTGTGTGCAGCAGAAGCATGGATCCCTGTCAGCCATGCTCCTCGCGGGTGTTCAGACAGGAAACACTGATATCTGCGTCCTTAGAATTTGCATATATTCAATATAAACCTAGCATTTAGGACAGCGGTATGCACGGACACAGTGTGTTGGCAACATGAATCAGCTCGGAAAGACAAAATACCATATCAAAAGGAAGAGTACTGGTGCTTTAAGAAATCCAGAGGAAGCTCTAAGAACAAAACCTGAAGAATACCGCTCCGTTACTGTACAGATTAGCAGAGTACGTTCCAGTGGTGCCGCCTTTGTAGTAAAGGGGCGCTGTATTTCTGCTAGTATTTTCAATATGATGAAGGTGTTTTTACTTTCAACCAAAGTAAAGTTAGCGGTAAACACCTTGGGAAAGTTTCACAAAAATTGAAAGAGCATCTTTTTTTTTTAAATCTGGCACTGAACGTCTGGTTTTGTCATCTATTACCCAATCTGTACACTTTTAATTGGGCGCAGATTGGTGGTAAACACCTTGGGAAAGTTTCACAAAAATTGAAAGAGCATCTGTATTTTAAATCTGGCGCTGAATATCTGGTTTTGTTGTCTTTTACCCAATCTGTACACTTTTAATTGGGCACAGATTGGTTGATATGGTGCCAAAGTAGACATTTCAAGTTTTTTTGTTTCGTTCTCAGTTATTGTATCTGTGGAGGGATCATTTGCATTTTATACAAAACATATATAATATATACAAATCTGAGGGAAGTCGTAATACTACAGTACGGTGTGGAGAGCCGGGCGAACAGGGCTCCTGTCCCTCACTGTACGCACTCCAGAAACAAAATGATGCAACATGTTTTTGACGATAATGAAAGAGCATGTAAAGGCCTACATCTGTGGAAGATTTCAGACAAATCGAAGCTGTGTTTTCTTTTTATATAATAGCATCTGAACTTCGTGTTTTTCAAACTTTTCTTCAAACTTGCGCGCACGTTGCATCTTATCCGAGTTTTATACAATTATAACATTCAGTGTGTTTGTTCATAATGGTGAGCAGCACAACTGAGTAAAATTTGTAGGTTGTGACTTAAGCACTTTTTGTACAATTTAGGCTCAAAAATTTTTATAAGTTAGGCTCTTAGACAAATTTGATGTTTTATTGCGAAATTTTCTTATTTTTTCCAGCAACAAAACTTTTCGGAGAAGTGTGCACGAGGCGTAAATTGAGCCTACAATTTACAAATTGCCCGTTATGAATATTTTCGTAGTCTGACGTCGCAAAATTTGTCCGAGGCGCACAGGCAGGTAGTGGTGGGGGTCCACCTTGTCACGTTCTAAATTTTTTTTTTATAGCAAGACAAAATTTTTCCTAGGGGAAACATTCGTGAATCTTAGCATGCCAATAACCACGGAATAATATAAAAATTTTCAAGCAAATTGAAGAGGTCTAACAGCCACACTTTGTTCAATCTTATCTGAAATCACCCCCCCACCCCCGCTCCTCGTTACTTCATAATTTCAGGCGGTTCAGACTGCCGTCTGGTCCCGTCCAAATTCTGCGTTGTATGGCTGAAAACTCGTTAATTTGGTCAGATCAGATATGGCCGCAATTCGGTTAATTTGGACTCCCCGCCGAGTTCAGGTCCGGAAAGTGCGGAATATCCAGCAAGTTTATGCGGGAAAAGTGGTTCATTTTTTGTAATGAACTACTTTTCCCACATAAACTAAAATTGGCATGAAGAATGGAAAAGAATGGGGGAATAATACTTTGAAAATTGAACTCCCTATCTTGTCCAGATGCAGAAAAACAGGACCCGACATTTTGGCAATTTTTGAAAAAAGGCCAGGGTTTGTAATTCCTTATTAAAAAAAAATTTCACTTGAAAATTAAAAATAAAATTGCGAACTTGTTTGACAGTATGCAAAGCCTCTGCAGAAAAAAACCCGCAGAAATAGCTGCACTAGTTTGTGTTTTACAGTTGCAAAAGTTTCCCATTTCGCGCGATTTGTCCAACGGACCTGCCACCCAAGCCGGCTTTGGGAATTTTTTTCAGGTAGGCAAAATTTTTTTTCAGAAAACTAACTTCAGATATGTTTTCCCTTCGCACAAAGGGCCACATATAAATTTTTCGTCAAAATTAAAGATGTTGACTGGACACACCCGTCTTATCTCCCAGCTCTCTTTTCTAACGTCAAGGCAGCATTTGGCAGTCACTCATTGCGCTATTCAAAGAGAGATAACATGCATAGGGCTGCAAGGACACATGGTCAAATGGCTGAGTAACTACCTACAAGGTCGATATGTCAGCACAGTTGTGGAAATCAGCAAGAAGCCATTGATGCCAAGATCTGCACTGAAGTTCTTTACGCTCGAAAACATTTTTAACTGTTACAAGCTACCATGGAATCATCTGCCATTGGTGTGTGGATTCCATCACACCGGGCCTCATCAAGCAAAACTCGGCCACAAAAGATCCTTCACGGCTACTGAGCAGGTAGCTAAACATTGCATCCGCCACTTTCATCTGCAGATTCAAAGAAGTTAAATTTCTGATTCCTCTCCTGCTCCCCATGAACTTGCAAAAACATTATTTTCTAAAATAACCATGATACTTAAATAATATGATTACATGGGATGACAAATAGCTACAGAAGAGTTCACTTTTTTAAGAGTACACATTCACAAAAATTAAGCAGAAAAAAAAAATTACGAGTAGCAAAACCCCAAGTGCACATGTGTGCCAGGCAGTAGCAGACCATGCTCTCCCTAGTCTTGTTGCTAACCGTTGACGAAAGTGATCCCAACTGCCGAATAACTGCAGTAGCAAATGATGTTCATCCCAGGTGCAATTCATATTGCTTCCGGCCAATATCCCCAGAAAGAAAAAAAAAAGACATTTTAAGGGAAAGCACTCTTAGGCAGGCCTGCTTACTGCGTGCTCAGAACCTCATACATGTTCACAAACATGAAACTTGTCGCTGCCTTTTGCTGCCCAAGTCTCTTTGTTCCTCTATGTGGTACTTACCGTTTGGTAATCACAGGTTCTTAGAAGTGCTTGTTTGGCTAAGAAAACTTGAGCAGAAAAGTTCTGGTTCACATGTTGCTTTCATTTCCTGTAAAAATAGCAACTATCAGACAAATAAAAACAACTATTGAAAACAAAACCAACCACAGTTATGGCACTAACTGAACAGGGGCTCACTCAAGCATTGAATATGCGTGACCTCATTCTCTTATCCACACACATAAGCTGTGTGGGATGAATTCGGATAATGGCAGTTGCTTAATGGCAGCTGATTCATGGCAGTTGCTTGTCAGAAGATTTCAAATTCAGATTGAAGCTTTATGTGCCAAAGTTACACCTCGAATATGGGGCACACACTGTAAGGAAGGCTACAGATCAACTTGGACCAATGAAGTGCATAAAACATTTGCTGAAACGACGTACAGGCTTGACTCGATGGGATGTGGCAAAGTAGTACAAAAAAGTGCCAGCATTAGGTAACACAAGAGAAAAAAGGTCCGCCCACGTATGTTACTGCTTTGGACCTACTTTGCATCAAAGAAGTGCAAGGAAAGACAAGGCAGCTTCTTTTTAATGCAGTCAGCTCCCATCTTTTCATTAGGCATGCACCTGAAAATAAGCAAGATTTTACATTTTGAAATAATTTTTTTAACAGTTAGACTTAAGTCTTTCCCGTACTTCGGTACCAGAAGAGATGCGACTGCTACTGCAGTTATGCTATTTTGATATCCTTGAGGAATATTGCCCTTTTTTTTGCTATTTATAAACAGCCCATGCCACCCATTTAAGTGACCATAAAGTGTTGCAACCGTTCCCCAAAAACAAAACTGGCAGCAGCAAGGAGGGGGGGGGGAATTGTTGACAACAAATTAGGGGAGAGACTGATTTAAACACAAAACCTATCAAACTTACACTTTTTGTCTTTTTAGTGAGGACGAGGAGGGCAACGATATTCATGGGTGCACAGTCGTAAACTGGCCTACTACTAATGAAGTAGAAGACGGACAGACTACAACAGAAATACAGAGTAGGTGATTCAAGAGCGCTTGATAAATAGTATAATTTTTCCTGCTGAATAAACACAATTGTGAGTTAGCGCTACTTTTGTTTGCTCTCTGTGTGACCTGTGTGAATTATTACAGTCAATCTTAAGAGAACTATGAACACATTAACTTGATACCAAGTACTATTATGGCAATCTGGGCTTTTATATTCTGTTATAGATCTCTTGTGGGGTCTGCTCAGGCTTCATATCTAAAAGTGAAGCATAATATGCATCAATGGGCTTATTCCACAAGTTAGAAGGTTTACATGTGTCTTTCCAATGCCAGTTTAAAAAATGAATAGACACTTTGCTCTCTTCAACATGGTGCCATGAAAATTTTGAAGGTTCAGAAAGTTTATCCTACAGCTTTAAAAGACAACAACATAAAGGCAACCCAAATATAAACATAAAAGAATACTCCTGTCCCACAGCCACTTTCAATCAGGATTGGAGAGAAGTGCGATTGACTTTTCGACCACGCTCGATGCATCAGCGCTGCTGCACAGCACATTTCAACCCCGATTAAGAAGTTGCACCAGTTGCACTCACATATGCCATATAGTGCCGAAAATGCATTTCGCAGCCGGCGCTTGGTAACTTTGCATGGTCGTAGGTATACATAACTATACAAATGTTACTGCATGTTTATTTGAGTCAAGTTATTTGATACAATTTGTGACGCTGAAATTGTCACCTTATGCACCCTTGCTCAGTGGAAACGACAGTATCCCTGCTTTCGTCCAATCACGCTTGGAAACCTCAATCGCGCTTGGGGAACCACAACTGAGTTCGAGTGGGATCAGGCTCAATCGCGACTGAAACTGTCGCGTAGCACCGCCCAATACGGATTGAGCTCAATCCAGATCGACTCAATCACGATTGAACATGCTCGTGTGACAGGGGCATAAAGTACCGTAGCAACTGCTTGCAGGTCCTAGCCACATGATGACAACTTTTCACTAACAAGGGACAGTTGCCCTTCACCGAACGAGCCATAAAGTGTTATATATAATGTGAAAATGAATCCTCTCACTGAGTAAGCAGCCAACTAAGCTGACATTTGTAGCATCCATGGCAAACATTTCAGACGCTAGCATGTGCTAAGTTTTGGTGCAAATAAGCTTATCGCTTTCGTGGCATAAGACGCAGAGCACGTTTATGCCTCCTAGGCACCGAGTGACCTTTCAAAGCTAGGGACGCTAGGTATCGATAGATTGGCCTTCGCCAGGTCGATCCCCCTCTCCCCCTCCGGCTATGAATAGATAAGCGGCTCACCAAATTATTTTTCTTTTTTGCAACTCCGTTAGCTTCAAGTTCATCTGGCAACGGCCTGTATTGTTGCTGATTTTCGTTTCATTTGAAACCAATTATACGAAAAATCTAATATATTCTTCCGCCTCCTCGATTTCACAAACCCCGAAATTTAATTGTTATTCACAAAGGAGTTTTGGCCGAGTAGTTGATTCCTGCACAGAAACCTGTGTGCTCGGGTGATACCCATCGCACGCATGCAGGCACAAAACTTTGGGGGCGCGTTGGTTACTGCTAGAAGCAGCTTCTGCTACAAATATTGCGGTCTCACCAGCACCAAATTATTCATTAATCTGCAGCAACACTATTTAGAGCTCTCATCAGCCTCAAATTATTCGCTAGTCCGTAAAATACTATCCAAAGCTGTGTCGCCAGTACAAACGCACTTTTAAGTGGACACAAAATCTGTCATTTTTTCAATCATAGGTAGTACACACACTTACGCAACCATTCAATCGAAGACCCTCTTTGACGGCAGCTTCATATTTGTTCACAACGTCACTATAGCTTCACCATTAACCATTTCAAGCGTCAACAAGAAATGCTCAACTTGCTTTGCACCACGTTTTGTACCACGCACGCCTTGAATGCATGCTTTTTGTTTGTTTAATATTGGATTGGATTGTCTTGATATCCTCTAGCACTATTTCTTGTTCTTGTTTCGGAATGATTTTTATCCAAGTTGCACCAATTATTAGAAATTACGGGCCTCAATAGCAGCATCGAAATAGTAAAATTAGACTTCATATCGACGATGCGCCCTTGCAGGATTTAGAGTTATGAATTTAGAAAAGAGGGGGAGGATCTGGGAAAGGTTGGTCCGTTGGTGCCAACGTTGGTGCCATGGACGCATTAGGTCTCTTTTATTTGCCGTTTTGTACTGCTCACAGCTGACCCAAGGCAGCAGGACTGTCCAGAATAAAGATCCCCAGGTGGTCAAAATTAATCCGGAGCCCTCCACTACGGCGCGCCTCATCGCCTGCGTTGCGTCGGCGCGTTAAACCCTACAATCAATCAATCAGGACTGTCCAGAAATCGTTCAGGACTGCTCAGGACTGGCAAATAAAAGAAACCAAGAATTTCAATGTGGCGCACCATGGACACAAAAAAGGTGGCGCGCACCTACTCACGGGGATTGGCCATGACAGACCATGATCGGCCATCTCATGCTGAAAGATGGGTAAGAAACAGAAAAGACGGAAATGGAAGTGAGAAAATAATATTTGGGAAGGGAACGCAAAAATTTTCAGCAAAAAAAGAGAAATTCTGGGCGAAAATGGAGCATGGACAAAGAAGGCCGCGTAGAGGCCCTTATTATCGCAGCGAAGACAACGATCGAAGGCCCGAGCGCATGGAGGAAAGAAAAGTGTTCTTTCCTCCATGCCCGAACGTGAGCTCGTAGCTCACGCAGGCAGTAATAGGAGAGAGGAGGAAATAGCCTTTATTACATCAGGAAGACGCTAGGTCAAGTGGAGGAAGTGGGAGTAGAGGGTGGGATATTCGAGGCTTGGGACATCTTGAAAATAAACCGTTCAAGTTGAAGCTGGTTGGCTCCTTACGAAGGAAGAGGCCACGTGGGGTGAGGAGAGCAGGCTCACGGCTCTAAACTGCTCGCGCTAGACCGCTTTCTAGAGAGTAGTGCGCAATTAAAGTCAGCGTGGAGGGTTCCAGTGTTCGAGGGTCGATGTAGGAGGAGGAGGCATTTGGAGGAGGCTTGAAGTTTCTGTAACGCGTAAATTTTGGACAGTGCCAAATTAGGTGCTGGAGATTGGCGGGTGTGAGGGAGGCGCAGAAGGGACATCGAGGCGGCAGGGATAGGGTGTACCATTTACGGAATGTCTCTGGGGTTAAGCTAGCATTTGCAAAATATTTGTTCATAAAAATTTCGGCTGATCTTGGGAGCGGGGGTAGAGCAGATAAAAAGCCGGTTGGAGTGAGGGTCTTGAGGCGGTCTTTTTTGTCTTTTTTGTACCGTAGAATCTGTATGGCTGGCGGTAATGACTCAGGAGGCGGAGGAGCCAAGTCAGGTAGCAGCGGAGGACTGGAGGTTATACACTCCCGTGCAGCCGAGTGAGCTGCCTGGTTCCCCGGTGAGGACTCCTCGTGTCCAGGCGACCAGTCGATGCGAAGATGGATGCCGCTAGATTTTAGGATGAAGATCTGATGCAGGATTTTGTTGGCAATGGGATTGGTCGATGTGGGACTTTGTAGTGTCTTTAGGGCTTCGAATGAGTCCGTCAGGATGCGTATTTGTGAAGGGACGGAGGAGTGAAAGTCGAACATGAGGAAGTCGATGGCTTGAATGATCGCATGGAGTTCCGCTTCCAGAATGGTAGCACATGGAATATTAAGGGTTCGTTTGCCTTGGATGGAGGGGAGATCAGGTGATGTACATGCGGTGCCAACTAGTGGATTAGCTATGCTTGCGTCGGTGTAAATATTAATTTCTTGGGGGCGTTTACTGTTCCGGAGGGCGTTGATGCGGGCTGCGCGGACGGGGTGGGCGTTACGCGGGACGGGATGGGTGGCTGTAGAGTCCGTGACAGAAGGGCGTAATAGAAGATTCGCAAATATATCCGTCCCACTGGAAATTTTCGCGAAACACTTGGACGGAAACAAGAATTAGGTGCCGGAACAGCTATAGGTATAGTTGTGGAAGTGGCAGTGTGAGAGGGGTGTGGAAGCGATGGAAATGGACAAACGAAGACGTTGCAGACGGCCACGTGGGTATGGCGGATAGGTGAGCCGCCGAGAAGCAGCACCTAGTGCGGCGGCACCGTGACATGTCAAGCGGGACAGTAGACCCCTCATGAACTACCGCGTTAGATACCAGGTCACGCATGACGAGCTCCATGTATCTGATAATGCAGAGAACATTTGCCGCGTCACGCATCCGATGATCTGCGCCGCGTGCGGGGAGATATGAGCATCAGTGGTACCAGGTGGAAGTGCACCCGCTGCAGTTTGACTTCGATCGCTGCAACAGCTATAGTTGCTACCACGGAGCAAGATAAACAGGAGCGCCGACTTCGCTCTCTCCTGCGGGCTCTTAATGTCCACCACTCGCGGAGCACAATGTAGATGGCGCAGCGAATGGTCAAGCGGCCGGCGTGCTCCGTGGTTGCTACATTCTTCGCAAGCATGACCCGAGCCACGCCCTCGTACGCTATGACACAGCTGCATTTGCACGGGTAAAAATGACCAAGTGGCAAGGAGCTGTTAAGATCCAGACTAGTGGGATCTTCGTTGGTGCCTAGGTTGTGCGTGGACCCGAACGGGAGTAGAAAAACCCAGACCGTGTCGGCGGAAAGGCCGGTAGGGCTATAGACATCCGTGGCTGGAGACGAAGTCCTGACAAAATGTGGGCAGTGTCCGCTTGTGTTCGGGCCTAGTCCACATGTACATACTGTTATATATGTATCATCACTAGCGCCCTCTGGGTGCCGGTTCTTTTGTCAATAAAGACAGGCCTAGCGTCGGCAGAGACACACACGATGGCGGCCTGTGAAACCCAACTGTAAAGCTGTCCGGTGTCCCTCATTCAATCAGCAACCATCAGTATATAACATGGTGTCAGAAGTTAAAATTTCGCAACGCAGCAACTCTACAAAGCAACTACAGTAGAGCAACGAGGAAATTGTGATGGCATTTCCCCTGATCCAACCGCCGAAGCCGTTCGAGCCGGGCAGCAATCCCGCCGAAACGTGGTCGGAATGGAAGACGGCTTACGAACTCTACGAAGCAGCGTGTGAGTACACAACAAAGCCACCAGCAACAAGGAGAGCACTACTACTACACGTTATCGGCCCCGCTGCACGGAAAATCGTCGACACCTTCAGCTTTACAGCCCCAGCAAGCGGTGAGCCAATTACCGACACCGTCGCTGCCATTTTTGCGAAGTTTGATGAAAAGTACCTGCCGTACAAAAACGTTACGCAGGCGGCAGCTGTTTTCAACTGCATGTACCAAAAGGAAAATCAGCCAGTTGACGACTTCATAGCTGAGCTGCAGTGCCAGTCGAGAAAGTGCGATTTTGGCGACCAGCACGACCGCCTTCTAGGCGACAGGATTATCATCGGAATCCGCGACGCAGCTCTGCGAGAACGCCTGTTTCGGGAGAGGGACTTGACTTTAGAAAAGATCATCACGACATGCAGAGCGGCTGAGATCTCGAAACAGCACGTGTCTTCCCTGGCGACGACTCTTGACAAACAAGAAGTGGTGGTCGACAAGCTGAACCGCGGAAGGCAGCCACATCGACAGCAGAACAGGCAACAGCCGAAAAGACAGCCCCGGTTTCAACAAAGAAGCAACCAGCCTCAACATTCAGAAGCCAAGCCCCAGAAAAGTTGTGGTAGGTGTGGAACCACCCACCTGCCCCGACAGTGCCCTGCATATGGCACAACCTGCTACGCCTGTGGGAAGTTCGGGCATTTTCAAAACGTTTGCCGACAGAAACAGCGAGCAGCACCGCGGCACGTCCGAATGTTAGACATGGAGGAAGATGTAGCTGTTCAAGATTTTGGACTGGGCAGCCTGACTGTAAACGACATCACAGAAGAGTCGCTCTCGGACTGGCTTGAGACTGTCAACGTCAGCGGCAACCCAGTGACGTTCAAGCTGGACACGGGATCCGATGTCAACATTCTCCCAGAGCAACTTGTGTCCAAATGGAAGCCCCATCCAGCGGTCAAGAAAACTAAAGCAAAGGTCACGACCTACCTAGGAGAGCAACTCGACATCGAGAATGAGTGCCAGTTCCTTTGCACTGTGAAGAACACCCAATCCAACCTCAAGTTTTTGCTTGTAAAAGGAAATTTGAAGCCTATACTTGGAGCATCTGCGTGCACAGCCTTAGACCTGTTGCATCGAGTGAGGCTCGTCGAGGCAACGAAGAAGGCCCCTCACCCTGCATCAGACTTTGAAGACGTCCTTCAAGAATTTCCAGATGTATTCAAGGGCATCGGTAGACTACCAGGAGAATACAGCATTCACCTCAAGCCTGACGTAAAGCCTACAGTGACTGCCCCTCGCCGAGTGCCAAGTGCTCTTGAAGAGACTGTTAAGGCTGAGCTTGCACAAATGGAACACAATGGCATCATCACGGCTGTGACAGAACCAACAGATTGGGTCCATCCCATCGTCATCATCACAAAGAAGGATGGAACTGTGCGAATCTGTCTGGATCCAAGAAACCTGAACGCAGCGATCAAGCTGCACCACTACCGCATCCCAGTTCCAGAAGAACTCTTTGCACAACTATCTGGGTGCACTGTGTTCTCGGTGCTTGATGCAAAGAGCGCCTTTTGGCAGCTAGCTCTTGATGAAGAGAGTTCGTACCTGTGCACATTCGCCACGCCTTGGGGTCGCTACAGATTCCGGAGAGTACCTTTTGGCCTCAGCACAGCCCCAGAGCTTTTTCAACAAGCCATCGACAGAGTCTTTGAGCGTCAAACAATCGTGATGCCGTACTTCGACGACATCTTGGTAGCTTCCAGAACATCGAGTGAGCACACAACCCATCTGCGAAAGGTGCTTATGACAGCACGCAACAACAACCTCAAGCTGAACAAAGACAAGCTCAAGCTGGGATTGTCTTCAGTAACCTACCTTGGACACCAGCTTACCCAAGACGGCATTGCCCCTGACCCCGACAAGGTAAAGGCAATCAATGCCATACAACCACCAACTGAAAAGGCAGAGCTCCTTCGATTCCTTGGGATGGCAACATACCTAATGAAGTTCGTTCCAAACTTTTCATCAAAGACGCAACCTTTGCGTGAGCTCCTGAAGTCTGACGTCGCGTGGCATTGGACCCGTGAGATGTCAGATGCATTCAACGAAATCAAAGGCAGCCTGACAACTGCACCAGTGCTGCACTACTTCGATCCAGCTCAACCAATTGTCATATCGACCGATGCTAGCTCGTATGGAATTGGCAGCGTCCTTCTCCAGAACGGATTCCCAGTGGCATATGCATCAGCAGCACTGACGCCAGCACAGCAGCGCTATGCGCAAATTGAAAAGGAACTGTTGGCCGTAGTGTTTGCTTGTGAACAGTTTTACTACTATATCTGTGGTCGCAGCATCGTTGTTGAGACAGACCACAAACCCCTCATTGGATTACACAAAAAAGACTTCCACAAGGTTTCCCCCAGACTTCAGAGATTGCTTCTTCGCATTCAGCGTTTCACTCTGAAGTTGGTTCATATACCTGGAAAACTATTGGCAGTTGCCGATGCACTCTCTCGCACGCCTGACCCAGCACAGAGCATCAGCACAGCTGATGAAGAACATGGTGTCCTGGTCTGCACCTTGGTTCGAGCATCCACGGCAAAGCTGGCTGAAATCCAAGCTAGCACGGCAGCAGATGACGTCCTGAAGCGTGTAATGACCTACATCGAGCACGGTTGGCCAAACAAAATCTCGAAGGTTCACCCATCGGTCAAGCCCTTCTACTCAAGAAGAAGTGAACTCTACGTAACAGATGGCTTCGTCTGTTATGGTGAACGACTAGTAGTTCCACAAGCATGCCAGAAGGATGTCCTCTCAAGACTCCACATCACCCATCGTGGCATCGTTGCATGCAAGAACCTGGCCTCTCAAAGTGTCTTCTGGCCCAGGTTAAACCAGGACATCGAGGAGCTGATCAGCGGCTGTGAAGTTTGCCAACGACATCAAAGAGCAAATCAGAAAGAACCACTTCTCGACCGAGACCTACCAACACGTCCATGGGAGAAAGTGGCCATGGATTTCTTCCACCACAGCGGCACCACTTATTTGCTTGTAGTCGATTACTACTCAAAGTTTGTGGAAGTTGAGAAAATGCCGACTACAACAGCATCTGCTCTTATAGCTGTGCTCAAGGATCTGTATGCACGTCACGGCATACCAAATGAAATCGTGAGTGATCAAGGCCCTCCATTTGACTCTGCGGAGTACAGAAGTTTCAACAAGGAATGGGACATTGTCCACAATCCAAGTTCACCACTCTTTCCAAGGTCCAATGGACAGGCAGAGAGGACAATACAAACCATCAAGGCCACAATGACCAAGGCACTCTCTGAAGGAAAGGACTTGGCACTGGTACTGATGACCTATAGAGCAACCCCAAGTAACGGCCTTCCATCCCCAGCAGAAATGCTGATGGGAAGAAGGATAAGGACTCTAATACCAGCCTCCCCAAGCACCTTGCTACCACACTATCCATACAAGTCATTCTCCAAGCAGCTTCAAGCTAGGCAGCGTGCACAACATAAGCATGGGGATCAGCATGCGCAAGAGCTGCCTCCTCTGCACAAGAAACAGCCAGTATGGTTCTGGCATGGGAAAAGCTGGAGACAAGCAGTTGTGACCCAAGTGGGTCCAGCACCACGGAGATACAAGGTGACATCATCTGATGGCCAGAGCTACGCACGCAACCGCCATCACCTCCGAATAAGAACATGCTCAGGAGAGCCCAAGGCCGAGCGGAACCAGGAAGTAGACTCGAGAAACCCCCAACTGACGGTTGAGGACTACTATCCTCTAGACTTTTCGCTCATTTCCAGTGACTCCCCCAGTCAGTCAAACCCAAGAGGCTTGCCACTGCAAGCACAGCAGCGCCAGACTCGTTCAGGAAGATCTGTGAGAGTTCCGTCAAGATTTTTGTACTAAGATCCTGTCAGTCATTAACTGTTTGTTTTTATTACTTGTGTGGTGGCATGTTATATATGTATCATCACTAGCGCCCTCTGGGTGCCGGTTCTTTTGTCAATAAAGACAGGCCTAGCGTCGGCAGAGACACACACGATGGCGGCCTGTGAAACCCAACTGTAAAGCTGTCCGGTGTCCCTCATTCAATCAGCAACCATCAGTATATAACACATACCTGCTGGGATACCTGGGCAAGCTAAGCCAGCACTGCTCCCAGTTTGTGCCCAGCTAACCCTACCTGCTGCAGCTGGGACCACCTGGGCATGCCGATGGTCGCCCCACGGGTGGGTAGCGGGGCGCAGATGCCGCTGCGGACACCCTTCAGTGGGAGGGACCGTGTGGACGTGCGGCTCGACATCGAGTCGCTGAAGATTATGCATGATGGCCACGGAGCTAGGATGGAACCCCAAGATTAGCGAGGCCGTACGCAGGACTGGAACAGTTCACAGAGGGAGGAACTAGTGGGCGGACGAATGGGTCCAGTACGATGATCCCAACAACTGTTGGGTTTTTCACCCCAGTGACGTCTCCATAATGTTTTCCACCGGAGACGTACTTCGGATCTGTGGAGAGAGCCCACCAACTTAAGGAGTGGAAAGTTGGACACGGAGGGTATATATTGATGTAATGCGGAAGGAGCTGAAGCTCTACATGGTCGGTGTTCTCCGACTGAGCGTCGACGGGCAGACATGAACGTTCAACCCGCTGTTCCTCGTGGCCATCCCTGGTTCGACAGCAGAGATCAGCAATTTTGTTAACACTGGAGAGCGGCACGAATAACTTGCAGCGCTGAGCCACCTGATGAGCATGTTCGTGGGAAGGAGCCAGTTGCGTAGCCAGAAATATATTCCGGGGGGGTGTTGTACGCAACCGGGGAAAAAAAAGAAAAAAGAAGAAGAGAGGGAGACTGCGCCGGATGCCCAAACAATGTATGTCACCTTCAGTGCCGGTCTCATGGGTGGGTGACCAGGGCGGTCGCCCAGGGTGCCGGTGAAAAGAGGGCGCCGACCTGCGCTGAACGCCCCTCCCCGCTCTCCCTCCCTGTTCTCTCCACCCGGCTCTGTCTTCCGTCCACCAAAAGAAGACTTCGGCGGCGCACTTTTAAGTGGGGAAGGAAACACCTACGTGCAAATAATCCGGTGCACTTTTAAGTGAGGTAGGAAACGCTTATATCCAAATAATCCCAAATTATCAAGCCTATATCGAGCAACATAGACCCATAATTTCACACCCAAAACGAGAGTGCGTAGGTGGAATTGCCCTTCCGAGAAACCGCCTTCAGAGGCTTCGAGCATTGGCTTCGAGAGACCTTGTGCACAAAACTAACTCAAGTGTAACTTTTACCTTCCGACACTTACGCTTATTAAACAAGATGCTGAAATAAAGAACAAATGTTATGCTCAAAGGGCGCCTTGTCGCGAAGTTATTGGCAAAAAAAAAAAAAAAAAAAGTGACGCACAAAATTGAATTGATTTTATTTTTTTTAGTAAAGAAAGATTTTTTGCTACTGTTGTTACTGTGTGCATGGATATGGAAAAAAAAAAAAAATTCGTACAATGGTCGGACTACTTCGGAAAGATAGGTTGCATTTCCGGGGTCTAACATTATTTTAAAGCCCGGGTTGGTTTTATTTTAAGAGAGAGAAAGAGAATAAATCTTTATTTATCGAGCAGAGGCTTACGTTTTGGGCTTCCCCCCGTCGAAGATCCCTGGGATTCTTTGGTTTCGATTGAAATCTCCTCCCTCCCGTGTTACAAACAAACTGAAGAAAAACTTTATTACGGTAACACGTGGCTACAGCTGTCTTCTCTTACGTACATTTCTAAGCAGGGCCTAAAGACTTAAATAACTGGCGTGTGTTCAAAGTTTTAAATAGAAACAGAAGAGACTCAACTTTAAAGTAGAAGAGGAAGCCTAATTTTCGCATTAGGCTAACTAACCTGATCCATCCTGACAAACCTCGCACGGTCTACAATATTACTTGAGGAGGTTGTGCTTATATTGACAGCACTCATTTGGCCCCGCTAGAGTATTGCCCATGTATGTGAGGAAAAGGGGTGCGCCAATTCCAGATCACAGCCGAGACACTTTTATACAGCACCGAATCAATCCATGATAATACACAGTAATCCCTCGTTAACTCGAACTCAGTGATCTCGCAATATCGGTGAAGTCAAAACTGTTTTTCTCCGCGCATTTACCTCACATGGGTGATACGTATTTGTCCCCCTTTATTTCGAACGCTTTTTCGGGGGACCACGGATATCTCGAAATGTTGCCAGGGAGGACACAAGGCGAAGTCCGCTGCAGGCAGCTGATAAGGTCTCTCTCTGTTCGAACCCTTAGCGCCAAAAGCGGTCGTGAACGGCAAATTTACACGGGCTACGTACGCCCTGTGCGAGGCTGATGTTCCCGTTACCGGAATGCTGTCCGACGCCTACATCGTTTGGATAGCTGCATGCGGACGACGAGCTGATCATGCGGGTGACGAGGAGCCTGGAAAAGTGCTTACAATGGCACAAACAAGAAACATTCCGCGCCTGCTTCGCAACAAATGTAGCGGTGGCAACCTACGATTGAAGAGGTGCATTGAGAAGCTCGTGCACGCCTTTCTTGGCGAAATTCAAACACCAAGCAGGCGAACATCACGCAGCTCTGTTTCCTGCGAATTATTTTGCCTTTATCACGAAAACTCCCCTGTGCAGTGGGGCATTTTCTACCAGCACTAGCTCTTATATCAGTGACCTGTCCACAAATTTTCGGCATTTCGCTCAACTCGAAACTCCGCTTATCTCGAAAATTTCAGCGGATTTTATGACTTGGAGTTAACGAGGGATTACTGTAGGGGCATTTTCTATGTAAAAGCCAAAAGAAACCCCAACTTCATTGTCATCAAGTTTACCTCTGAAACTTTGTCCTTCCGTCAATATGTTACCTGAGGTGTCTACCCGGAGGTTGCGCACCGCTGTTTGTTCTGTGGTACTAAGACCCGCACTTCCGCATCTCGCCGATGTTTCCTTTTCTGTCTGGTCCTCTGCGCCGCACATTTTAACAATGAGAAGGCGCGCGTACGTGGTACTGTAGAAAAATTCATAATTTTACGGCGTATTCTGCGAAAAAAAAAAATGAACGGAGGCTTTATCGGTCCCTTCAGTACAAAGATCTTATTCCTGCTCCTGCTGTCTGAGAGTAGCTATATAGTTGTTTCGCTGTAATGCCCTTCGTATTCGCGCCACTAGCACTGGTTGGTAGCTTATAAAGGCTAAAAATCAGACATTCAACAGAAGGTTTAAAATCATACAGACAAAATCAGACAGTCAATCAGACAATACTGGGGCTTCGCTAGTGCGCGCTATAGCTTCTTGATGAATAAATGCAGTTGTCGGGAATTTTGGTTAATACAACTAACCTTTGTTTTTACTGGAACGCTTATTTTCGTTTGTGCATTTTAAGCAGCATTATCTGCTTGAAATGCACATGGTCTGTGACCTGATAGGACCTTAGGCAGCGTTATGCATGAGAACCTAATTCTGGCTGGCACATTGATTCGCGGTCCCCGTTCAGGGTGAAGCCACCGAAATACATAGCTCGCGTGAATGAACTGCCAAACACAATTTTGTTGTACGATTAGACATCCTCCTAAAAACGAAAAGAATCAATTGCAAAAAGGTAATGATAAAACATCCAGCATCCCTTCGTAAAAAGAGGTGAGAGAAGCGTGAAAGCGACGGGTTTTTGCGCACTATTAAACGCATTTAGGAACAATCTAAGTGTATACCGATACGTGATTTATGATGTTGTACTCTTCCTTCATGATCGATGCACGTATTGCCTTATCCAGAACCGTTCCTTTTTCGCGATGTTCAACTGACAGCTTTAGCACAATAGAGGCTCGGTAACACGCATGATAGAGTCAGTCGTCTTGGCGGGTAATTTTCATGTAATTTGTTTCGGGATACTTTTGATAACAGAAGAGTTAGAGCCGTTTTCAGTAAGCATACTTTCTTCGTAGATGGCCAAAGATGGCCATGCTTCTCGGCAGAACAGGTAATGTGAGGAAGCCAGCTTACAAAAACCAAGCTTACATCGATACCTTAAAAGTCGGCGTCGCCTCTAAACACAAATGCATTGATGGGAAGACATTTTTTTGAGCCGTCTCATATAAAAAAATGAAGGCCCTGGGACCTGCTTTTATTTTTTGATGAGAGCTTTTCGGTCGGCCAACCAGTCTCTGGGGAAATGCATTAGTTTTTTGACAGGACGCCATCGGTCCCACTAAGGAAGTTTTCGCTTTAAAAGAAATTCAGTGTCTTTCCGCTCTGTGAAGAAGGATGAGCAACGAAGCTGTCGTGCCGAGCCTCAACGCAAGCGACATGCTTTTACCGGGAAGCAGTCCAAGGAATGTACAAAACAATACACGTCTGTTTGCAATTTGCGATTGAGCATACTTCCAAGTCAATTACCTGAATGAAACCTGGACGGACTAGGGTTTTATTTGGGCGGACAAAAATGGACTGTCCGTTTCCCTCCCGTAGAAGTCCGTGTATTGGCAGCAGACGGGAATTCCCCAAAATTTACCACTTCACTGTGAAGTATGTAACTCTGAAACGTAAATGAAACTCCGCGTAATGGTAGAGCCGTCTTAGCGGCTAACTGTCATATAATTGATTTTTGGATAGTTTTAATGAAACAGGAGTCATAGCCGTTTTCTATAATCATACTCCTTCCGTAGACGGACGTTCTTCACTGCACGACACACGATGTAAAAAAGCCAGCTTACAAATAAAGGCCAATTAAAGTCGTCTTCACCTCTAAGCACAAATTTACTGCTGAGGAGACATCTTTTTAGTGGAAATATAAGCCGTGGTATACCAAAATATGGAGGTCCTGGGACTTTTTGATTAATTTTATAATTTTCCCTTACGCTAAAGGTGTGGCGGCGCACAGTTTTACGATTCCAGGGATATGAGTGGGCGCCGCAAAATTGGCGCTGCGCTCCTATGTGTGGGCCGCCCCATCTAGTCGTAACTTTCTTCAGGTTAGACGCGGATTATCCGCTCATTACTGAGTAGTCGTCTCCCGTGTCTACGAGGGCGAATATATCAAAGCCGTCGATGCACAACTGGACGTCGGGCGCCGCCTTCCTCAAGTTCCGGGTGCGTTAATTGGGGCGTCGTATTTCGGCTTGTGGTGGTGGTGGTGGCGGCCCAAAAAATGAACATATCCACTTAGGGGGATCGGCCAAGAAGAGTTATTTGCGTGTTAACGGTGGGGCACTATGCGTCATCGTTGTCGTCGTCTTCTCAGCGGCAGGCTCGGTCATGTCGGGTACGCGTAGCACCTTGTGGCTGTGGTCGTGTTCGAGAGTCAAGTCAGGGTTAGATAGGGTTGTCGAGCTGAGGGCATCTTGTGAATCGCGGTCTTCGGTGTGTCCTTGCATCGTTGGATGATTTCCGGTTTTTCGCCGTAGAGCAACTTCACCTCCAGAAGTTGCTGCGTTTAGTTTCCCCTACGTGGGCTGCGGAATCTCCCACGCGTGGAGTTGCTTCGACGGCTTGGCTACCGGTATGGGTAGGGCGACGGCAAACGGTTAAAGCGCGCTAGACCTCGGACAGGTATTCTTCGATTTCAGTATGGCGCTGGCCGGGTAGGGGGCGTGGTGCGTCGACGGAGAACCATCGCAAACCGAGCCTCTTATAGTGGCAGCGACGGTAGATGTGGTCGGCGTCCCCGCAGTGGTAGCACAGCGGACGATTTCGGGGGTTCGCCATACGTCTGTTTTCCTTGACGTCTGGTTTTGGACTGCATGGTGTCGGGCGGGCGACAGTGGACGGTGGTACGGCGGCGCGAATTCGGCCACCGTCTTAGGAGGGTTGCGGACAAGACAAGCAAAGATCTCTTGCTTTTACTCCTCGCATCAGAAACCTTAGTTTCTTTTCTTCTGTCATTTCCGAGTTCGCACGACGAAACACTCTCTTCATCTCCTCAACAGAGATCATGACCCCTTCGTTAAAGTGTTGCGTGTGCGTTTCCAACAAAAGTGCTGCTCGTTCCTTTCGCACGACGGTGGCGAATGTTTTAAGGAACTCGCTTTTGAAGATAGTCCAGTCGGTCAGGGAGCTTTCGTGGTTCTCAAACAAAATTCGAGCTGCATCTTCTAAATAGAAGAACACGTACATGCCGAAAAGTTTCTTCGTCATTCCACCTGTTAAAGATCGGGACGCGTTCCAACCATTCCTCTCCTCTCCAACCATTCCTGAGGGTCTTCACCGGGAGATCCGTGGAACGATGGTGGTTCCCGGGACTGCTGCAGGACAAAGGGGGGAGTGGCTTCATGCACCATGTTGTCGGTTGCGGTGGTCTTACCTTTGGTTTTTCTTGGTAGGAGACCAAACTCGGCCGGTAAACCTTGCCGTCGGCTGATAGCTCGGCTTTGGCTGGCTTGTCGGCTTCCAAAGGGTGAGGCAGCATAAAGGGTGTGCTCACCCCGCAACTCCACCAGATGTCACGTAGCCAAAGACGACGCAGTTGTTGTCTTAAAGGAAAAGCAAGTTTACAGGAGCGAACTTATGCTCCTCCCCTAACAACTCGAAGAATACACAGGCGGCGAAGCAGCAGTCAGCAAAATGACGTGCGCAGGCGAGTGTCGGTGAATCGAATGCCGCGGCGTTTGTTCGGCGAGAATTTATCTTTCGGCGCGATTGTTTCTCGAACCGTCCAATTACATCGAGAACACTGGGTATCATAGAAGATTATTCTGGTCCATTTACGACAGGAAAAACACTCTCCCTATCAAATGAGAAAACCCGTGCGGCATCAAAAAT
The DNA here is from genome assembly GCF_048455015.1 of Haemaphysalis longicornis. NCBI lineage: Eukaryota > Metazoa > Arthropoda > Arachnida > Ixodida > Ixodidae > Haemaphysalis > Haemaphysalis longicornis. Next base: position 122,608 of record NW_027526375.1, read on the forward strand.
AAAGGATCGAACACGCGCTTCACGTGGCACACAAACACAGCCGGGCACGGCCGGGCACGCCGGGCGTTAAAACAAAACACATGCATAAACAAACCCAATGCATGGTTCGCGGCACTATTTAAGAACACATAAGGCAGCACACTCGACGCCATACTTGAAGCCATAAATACATTATGGACTTCAGCCGCGATTCCTTACTGCTGGCGTCACGCGGAAATACTTGATATCCCGAAGCCCGGCAAAACACCAGACCGTATTTGTCACCTTCGACCAATAATAACTCTTACATCAACCATTTGTAAGCTGATAGAGCTCATGCATAGTTACACTTCTTACTTGGTGCCTTGAGGGATATTACTGTTATCATCCTGCCCAAAGGGGATTCCGACCACAGCTGGGTGTAGAAAACGGACAGCAGCACTTTTCTGCATATGATCCTGATCGGAGGATGCTCTCGTCGGATTTGAACTGTCCTTGCAATGGATATCAAGAAGGCCTACGACCATGTCAGCCGTGAAGCCGCGCTGCCTAAATGTCCAAAGGGGGCCATGGCGCTAAGGGCATGGGCGAGAGGGGCGACCACCCCGAAACCATGGCTGGCACCGGGGCTCCCTGTGGGGCCCCGCGCTCCCGCCAGTGGCGGATTCGAACACCCCCGCCCCATCTAGACGACCCAAAACATAGGCCTCCATTAAGGCCCATGTGAGCATCCTTCTTCGCTTAGTTAACGGAATAAATGCTCTGCGTTTTCGGGATCGTATACGGTATCCAGAAAACGAGATTTTCGCGATGCGAGCTTTGCAGGGATTTCCACGACATAACTATGGTACAGTCGTCCACAGGCTTTGCTGCAACATAAGTTTCGACTTCAGCGTGGAATATATCTCAGAAATTCGTACGAAAAACTGTTCAAACGAATGTGGAGAACGTAAGTGCTCCCTTAAACGTTGTGGGGAGCGCTTCGGCGCCCCTCGCCACGAGCTCTCTCCTCGGGCCCTCTCCGCCGCCGGTCACCCACCGGCCACGCATGGCCTCCAAGATTCCCCCGCGGACACTTTGCTGCCGCGGGACCTGGGGACGTCGGGCCCCGAGAGATGGCGCTGGCGGACACGACGGGCAGCGGGCAGCGAGGCGAAGGAGCGGGGGGTGCTGAAGAACCGAGCGCGGGGACTCGGGACTCGGGGGAGACAGAGTGTTTTTTGGTGTGTCTGTGTGTGGCCGGACGGGTGACAGCGTGGAAGATGTGAGTAAAGAGTTTCTCATTGTACTCAACCGCAGTGTGCCTCATTTCTGGACGGCCGTAGAGAGCAGGACCACATCTGGCGCCCAACGTGGGGCGCCAGATGTGGGCCTGCTCTCTACGGCATGCCAAGGAATGAGGCACACTGCGGTTGCGTGAAAGAACTCTTTACTTACATCCTCCACGCTGTCGCCCGTCCGGGCATACACACGCACACACCAAAACACTCTGCTCGTCCCGAGTCCCAGTCCCCGCGCGCGGTTCCTCAGCACCACCGCCCGTCCCTACCCGTCCACTCGCGCCATCTCTCCGGCGACCGGGCCGCACGGTAGGCGAGGAGGGAGAGGGAAGGGAGCCCATGGCGAGGGGCTCCGGGCGACACCCCCTAGGCCAGAAGGTGTCGGGCCAAGGCGCTCCCCACAACGTGAAAGAAATGCAGCAGTTGTGACTAAATTACCTTACACCAAAGCAGGAGGAGACGATAAGTGGGTTAAGCGTTGCCCCAGCTAGACAGGACGTACATGTGCCTGCCCCATTAAACTTTTAAAGAGCTACACTAATTTATTTACCCCCCCCCCCCTGTGTTGGGGGCATTGGTGCCCCCGTATAGGGCGATGCACATGCCCAAGGAACGCATTTTAAAAAGAAATTCTAACGAAGTACTTGCAATGCAAATACATCACACATCTTGTGTGGAACAAAATATAACATTTCTTAGTGTAAAGTACCAAGTACCGTATAAACCGGATTATAGGTCGAGTGGGAATATAGGTCGACCCCCTACCTTGAGGTGGGAAAAGTTGACAAAAAAATAATTCGGCACAGAACGCACACACGTCTATATTTATTTTCGACGCCTGTCAGTCACTGCCACTCACTATGCCTGCCGAAGTCACTCGTCCGAGCTCTCAGAGTCGTTCGAGGACGACTGCTTCTCACTGTCATCTTCTGTGCCGCCAGGCGCGTTGCTGATGGAGCACTTCCTAAACGCTCGTGCAACCATGTTTTCGGGTAGCGACTGCCAAGAGAAGGACACCCAGCTTGACACGGTCACGAGGGGTGGTCTTCGCAGCCGGCTTGTATGGGTCTTTTCGTTGTCGCCGGCTATCCAATCATTGTCCAGTTCGCGGAGCTGGTCCACGGATGGCCTCCGCTGTAACCGGGCGCGATCGTGAGCGAAGTTCCCGGACGAAGTCCGCCACTTTGTTCTCCAACTCGGGGTGCACCGCTTGATGTCCACGGAATGATCTGTTCCGGGGGTTGCACGCGCACAGCTTAGCTTTCTGGCTCCGCCAGTACCGCCGCTTCTTTCCAAAACGCTAAACTGGCGTTGCGCTGCCATATTCGCATTCTGCTCGGCGACTCAATCGCCTTCAGCCGCGGTGAACTGGCGTCGACTGCCGCAACTCATCTCGGAACAGACACGTACAGAAATGTACGCACACACACACACACAATAGACGAGTAAAAGACGAAAAACTAGAGAAAAGCGAAAAGCAAATAAAGGCCTGACAGTGCGAGAGAGCAGTCCGACACAAAGGGCAATGGGGACAGACTACGCTTGCACATTGTTGCCAGACAACAATTTACATTCTGCCAATGACCGCTATATAAGACGAGGGGTGACTTTTGTGCGGATTTTTTTGGAAAAAAACTCGACCTATATTCCGGTTTATACGGTATGTTGTTCTCATCGAAACACGAACTACTTGACACTACTGCTAATATACATTTACAAGACTTCTCGTAGAAGTAGCCGTTTCAAGTTGTTTCAAACTGTTTCTACACGCCTTCAAAACGACTTGCGTTTCATGGGACACATGGTCTTGCCTTGTGTATTTTTCCCTCATAGCCTAACATTGGTTAGAAAACTGATTGTAGTAGCAAATGGCATATGCGACAGTACACATGACCGCGTTACATATATACACATGAAGATGCGTAGCTGAAGGACGCCTTGGTGTCGGCTCTCGTGATGTATACACGCCAAAGACGTCACACACCGTTTACGTCGGTAATTCGCGCGGCCCTACCAGGAAGCGTTGAAAAATGGCGGCAAAAAGTGAACGAATTTCTTTGTAGATGCCCAAGGTCAAGGCAAGGGCCTGGGCCGCGGAAGAGGCCAAGTTCACGGTCGTGGTCAGGGCCATGGTAACAGCCTGGGCAAGAAGGGCGGCATCCTGCCGATCGATCGATGAAGGCAGCCTCGTCGGCGGTGTCGCCCCTCAGCCAGCGGGTGGCCAGTTCCGCGAGTCCGGTGGCTTCAGGCAACGCGAGGATGTCCGGGAGGAAGCGGGCTTCCAGGAGACGGACTTCTACAACCGGGGTCGAGGCAACGGGCGCCGCCTTCCTCAGCACCAACGCCGGGGTGCTGCACTCGAATTGATTGATTGTAGGTTTAACGCGCCGGCTCAACGCAGGCGATGAGGTGCGCCGTAGTGGAGGGCTCCGGATTAACTTTGACCACCTGGGGATCTTTAACGTGCGCCGAAATCTCGTACACACGGGCGCTTTTGCCTTTCGCCTCCATCAGAAAAGCGGCCGCCATGGCCGGGAATCGAACCCGCGTCCTCGTGCTCAGCAGCACAACGCCTTAGCCACTGAGTCACTGAGTCACCGCGGCGGGTGGGGTGCTGCCGTCGGGCCTCCTGCAGGAGGTCAATGGAAAGGGAAAGGGAACGAAGCTCGTTTACTGCGACTAGTGCCGGCCACAGGCGTCGTCCTTAGCGCCAAAGAAGACTTGCTTTACATGGATAAGACGAAAAGATGTGTGTGTTGCACGCGTAAGAGGCATCGCTCTAATGGAAGTTACACGCCTATTTCGGACTTGGCTTGATTTTTTTCTCGCAATAAAGGCCAAACGATAGGCAAGCGTGCACATGCTGAAATTTTACTTTGCATGAGTCATGGTATTGCGATTTCGGGCGCTGGGTGTTGCACGCGCGCGCGTTCGTGCGAGTTAGTGGGTCCGGGGGTTAAAAAGGTCTCATTCACCCCGAGTAGTTATAGTGGCGCTGGTTACCACGCTCAAGCGCAAGATACAGTGTACTAAGCCATGGCGGAGAGCTTAGTCACCCAGATCGCCAAATTTATAAGGCATACGACATGTAATCGGAAGGCGGGTGATATGAAACTATGAAAGGTGATACTAAATATGAAAGCAATGTTCACACTTTGCCAACATTGTTGAACAAAATGAAAAAAATCAGGCATATTGAGGCAAGACATCAACACATAAGTGACATTGCATTATTCTTTTAATTAAAAATACATGACTGCCTGATTTTCTGCGACAGGAAATAAAAAATGTGCCTTGGAAAAAGTGTTTTGACCTCAACATATGATGATGATGATAACGACGACGACGATGATGATTACTATTAAAGGCATCCCCATCGAATCGGGGTGACGGCATGCGCCATCTCTTTCGCGGTGCCACCTTGTGGCAGTGTTCTAAGTTCAACAGTGCCAAAAGGTTCCCGCAGATGGCGCACGAGCACTGAAAAGTGGCAAAATTGAATTGACTTGAGCAAGCCTCCACTGTATTTATCGTGGGAGGAACGAAACGGGAGAGGAAGAGCGTTAGTTGTGGGCGGAAAGAGAAAAGAGGCATTTACGTGGCGGGGGCGGCAGAAGACTGTCGCCCTTCGACGACATTTTCTGCGGAGTGAGCAGAAACGCGGTCAATTTTTTCCGCTTTCCCAAAAAATAAAAAAAACTTGATAAAAGAAGATCGACTCCACTAATCGTAACATTAATTTTAAAAAGTTCGGCAACCTTCGCAATTGAGATACGAAGAGTGCGGAAACAGCGGAGCTGGTGGTCTTCCCCAGCTTTAACTTGGCTTTTCTTAGGCCTGCTCATCTTATCGGTAGATCGGACACTGACGCCGCTAAGCGCACGTCGTCTCTCTCAGCTAAGATAACGTCACAGCTTATGTCAGAGCTTACGTCATCGCTAAACGGAGCCCACACCCGACGCGCACTCCCCACACACCAAACTCCCCACACCCGTCGCTTTCCCTCATAGAACTTGGCCTAACATTTCCCCCTCTCTACTTTGCTGCGTAGAGTTTTGAGCGACGCCAGGCACGGATGCAACTCAAGCTTAAACAGCTCCGCTGTTAAAAACAAAATATTTTCCTGTGCTTTCCTTGGCGTTCTCTCTCTCTCTCTCTCTCTCTCTCTCTCTCTCTCATAAATACTAAATAAATAAATAAATAAATAAATAAATAAATAAATAAATCTGTACCCATAAAAAGAAGGGCTCGACTGACTGACTGACTGACTGACTGACTGACTGACTGACTCATCAACGCCCAGCCAAAACTGTTAGACCTAGAGACTTGAAATTTCACGAGGTTATTTGCGTCATTGAGTAGGTGCTCACTAAGGCGGGTTTTTCAGAAATTGCCCTCCTAACCGAAGAAAAGGGCGAAATTGTGGTTTCGCGAATTCGTGATTTTCTCGGTCACCCATTCACACATCGAAGCGCTTTTTGCTGGCATTAGTATCCCTTAGAATACCTAAAAAGTAGTTTTTGGATTTCGCCCTAACCTACACCAGCGAGGTGATTCCGCATTCAGGAACTAAAACGGTGTTCCTAATGATTTTCAAATAAATCTTTCACCGGTTCAGCAATCCAACTGATTTTTGCTAGAATATGTTACTCATACAAATGCACAGTACCGTTTTTAAAGGAGCCATGAAGAGAAAACACAAGTTTGGTTCATTCAAAAGATTGCCTCGTTAGAATCATACTGACACCAGTTTTAACGTAAACTTCGCTCAAATAAGCTACATAATTAGGAAAAAAGGGTATGGCCATGCGACCCACCAGCCCATTTCCCGCAACAGAACCTATGATGTCATTCGATCCAGCTCTGCGATTGGCGGAGGCCGGCAGAAGCAGACGCAAATTAGGTAGAGCTTACAAACTAGCCGAACGAGCGCTTTGCGCTTAAATTTAGGGCACATTCTTTACAAAGCAATAAGAATGAGGGGACAAACAGTGGAAGTTACGAAAGCACATGTAAACATAGAAGTACTGATGCGTACTGCTGTTCGTACTGCGCACAGCATGGTTGGTTTAGCTGCACAGCACTACGGGGCTTGGGGTTGTCTCAGACGACACTGGCCGACTGACGCAAGCAACGGTGTCTTACGCGACCACATTTGTCGAGCGAGCACTGTTTCATGGAACGAATATTTTCTCTCAGAACAAAAACAAACCAGGTTTAAATACGGGCAAAAACAAACCAAACGCTTGATGATGATGATGATGATGATGATGATGATGATGATTTCTATTGGTTTCCCCTTTGTATCCGGGTGATGAAATGTCATCTGACCAAAAAGGACTAATATACCTACGTTTTACACTTTTGGTTCAATACTAGCGCTGCTTAGGGCAGGCACAAAAAGCTTATTAGGCACAAAATACTTTTTTTTTCCTGTTACAGGTGGTAACTGTCCTAGGCAATATTCCCCTCTCTGCTTTTCGTCCACCAGCATTCTAATCTTCTTTTCGTCCCCTCGACAGCCTTGAAGTTAACTGCCTCTGTGATACCCTTAAATCCTAGGGCTTCTGAAAGCCCAATATTCCCTTCATGTAGATTTGGATGGATACCCTCACATTCTAACACGATGTGCCGCATAGTTTCTGTTTCTTTTCCGCAGACCACGCATACCCCATCATTTTTTGAATACTTCCCCACAAAACTCTTAGTTCGCAGGCAACCTGCTCTAGCCTCAAAAAGCAAAGCACTGCCCTGGGAATTATCGTAGAAATTTTCCTTTCTGATGTTCATCTTCTCAGCCCTGTACATCTCTAACGACGTTTTAGCTTCCATTTTTTCCCTCCATTTATTCGTTTCAATCTGCCTTGCCTCTTTTTTGGTTACCTTGGCTGTTTTGGATTCCCCACTGTACTTTCCGTATTTCATCGTTAGCCTTCTAGTCTTTCTTAACCACTGCGTGTCCACGCTTTTCAAGTATAGGTACCTAAATACCTTAGCTGCCCACCTTCGTTGATCCATTGCCCTCAACCTCATCTCAAAGCATATTTTACTCTGAGCTTCTCTAACTTCAAACGACGCCCAGCCCATATCTCCCTGAACTGCTTCGTTAGTTGTTTTTCCATGCGCGCGTAAGGCCAAACGTCCTACCGTTCTCTGGTTTACTTCAAGGCCTGATAGAACGTCTGATTTTAAGCAGAGTACAGCATTCGCAAACGTGAGACCCGGAACCATTACTCCTTTCCACATTCCTCTTACTACTTCATATTTGTTATACCCCCACAGAGCTCTATGCTTCATTATAGTTGCGTTTCGCTTTCCCTTAACCTTAAGTTGCTCCTCGTGAGTACTTAATTAGTTATCCCCTTCGTTTATCCACACTCCCAAATATTTATATTCCTTCACTCTAGGTAATTCGCCTTGCTGGATAGACACTACGTCGGTGGTAGCGTCATTGAAAACCATTATTCCTGATTTTTCTGCACTGAAATTTACCCGAGGTCGGTGGCTTCCTGGCCGCTAATATTTATTAGCTGCTGCATATCGGTTTGGTTATCAGCTAAAAGAACAATGTCGTCTGCGTATAACATTCCCGGAATATGCTGTTGTACCACTTCGCCTTGCAGCATATGGGTTAGGCTAAACCCTACTTGACTTTCTTCCAGTTTCTTTTCTAACCCTGCCATGTAAAGCATGAACAGTATTCGGCTCAAAGGGCATCCCTGTTTCAGTCCCCAATGGATGTTGACCTGCTGGGCGCATTTCTGTCCTTCCCAAGTAAAGTGCCCTCATTGTCTTTATAGATTGCTATAAGGAACTGTACTAACTCGTCATCTAATCCCTGGAGTTTCAGCATTCTCCACAGCCGTTCTCTCTTTACGTTGTCATATGCCCCTTTAATGTCCAAAAACGTAATCCATAGTGGTCTATTCTGTGCTTTCACAATTTCAATGCATTGCGTTATCACGAACAAATTTTCATCCAACCTGTAAATACGACCTGTAAATACGACCTGTAAATCAACCTGTAAATACGAGTCTCCGAATTGTGGCTGATGTGTGTCCATCTGTTTATTGTTGTGTCGCTGTGTAGCGTAAAAATTTACGTTCCTTGTGTTTTCGTTTTAAGGCGATCTATTTTTTGCCGCCATGACTATACGTGCAATGGGAGCATGCATATACGTTGGATACTCCACGTGTTTTCTGATGCGTGCACACTTCTACTGACACCAGAAGTCTATATGGGGAGCCACAAAAAATAAACCCTCGCTCCGTTTTTTTGGATGACGCCAAGTAGCGTGCAGATACGCAAATGCATCTATGATTCTGTTTTTTTTTTGTTCATTTCTTCTCGGGTACTATGTGCATTGTGCACGTCGGCGTCGCAAGCAGCTGATCCGTGTACTGTCGTCAGCTTGTATTAGAAAAGTGGCGCTTTCTAAAATGTTCTCGCATGCATGCCCGCACAACTCGTAAGGGGGAATATGTATACTGAAATAACAACTGTGAACGTAACAACACGCGGTGATGTCTTGTGTACTTATTTCCCGGTTGGCGTTGTAGCGAACTGTTGCATATTTTTATTTTTTTCTTTGGAAAAAACGCCGCCGCCGCTACCAGGTGGCCCCACGTGTTTACCTGAAACTGCCGTGCACGAGGCCCATATACCGAGCCCCTTCGAAGTCAGCTTCACCACTATACACGAACGCGTTGCTGGGGAAACATTTTTTTTCAAGCGCAATATGGTATAAGAACCAGGACTGTATAATGTCACGACTGACGAGGCGACAGATGGTTAAAGTAAAACCAGGCAAAAACGTTCTAATTAGACGAACTCGTTCCCAAAGAACTGAAGAGACGCGAACAGGGTGCCGGCGTCGAGAGAACACTGCGCCGCGGTGCGAACGCGATGTCCGTCCAGTCCCCTCACGTGCTTCCGCGTGCCCTGCGCTGGTCGGCACTCGGCACACTTGCGCGTGCTACCCCCGGAGTAGAATCTTCTCGAAGGTGATCGCATGACACGGCGCTGTCCCGGCGGTCGCTGGCACTCCCCGGTCTCAATAAAATGGAATGCTGTGCCAAAGCGTGTGGAAATAATACATATATCCACAAAGGCCCACGTATACTACAGAGCCAGTTATTTAAAGTTGGCTTCACTTCTACTGGGAGGTCTTTTTTTTTTCAGGAGAAATATCAGAAGTCTGGTATCAGCGTATGATGGCCCAAGGACGGGTATTAAATATACCTCCTTAAGACCACATAAGTCCTCATAAAACGCTGTACACCAAGCCCCTTTACAGTTGGCTTCACTGCTCTACGCAAATGCGTTGCTGGGAAACATTTTTTTCAGAGGAATTATAAGAAATCTGATATCAAAAGTATGAAGCGTGTTTCGCATGCGGCGAAAGTGTCACACATCAAGCGTTTCCTGGCGCCTGCTCCATATGCGCCTGTCAACCATTGGACGCTGGTCATTGACCCTCGGTGGCCCAGCCTGTAGCTACGACGCCGATGCCAGTGGTGACCTGGCCGAGCGTGAAAGCAACGCACCGGATGCATGACCAGATGGCTTTCCTCTCCTAAGCTTTCTTTCCCCCATGGCCATTTACCGAAGAACGTCATCATCATCATAGACCTCCAGCTGCCCCTGTCCTGCGCAGCCCGAGCCCATTCTTTTTCCCGCGTTTTCGCATTTCGTACCTCCCCCGAGTTTCGTATTTCGCACCTCCATCGGGTCTTCCCCTATTTCTAGCCCCGCACCTTACGTTAATACTCACGTAGATTATTAGCCCTTAGAGTTAAGTTGCCCTTACCATAGAGTTTCTTACAAATATATACTTACTAAGAAACTCTATGGCCCTTACCTTACACAACCATGATCTTTCTAACCGAAGAAGAAGCCGTCGCGAGAGTGCCTCCAGCACGCGCCGGCGCCAACCAACCAAACAACACCACGTCCAGGGGTCGTGCGTTCAGCACTTCACGCGCTCCACGTGCTCCGCGTCTTTGTCTTTCAGGGCAGCGCTGTGACGGCAGTGGAATCGTTCGAACCTGCGCCGCGTCGGCGGATTCGTTCTTCGAAAGGCAAGTGCAAACGCTGAAGCATGATTGTGCAGCGTTTTTTTTAGAATTACGCTACTTCTGTGGGGATACCATATTGCTCCTTTGCCCCAGGGTGCCTTGGCATTGTTTGTTGCACCAGGCAGAAATAGAAAACGCGTTTAGCTCGTCCGACTTCATGGCGGCACGCTCTTACATGGCATACTTTAGCTAAGAGCGTGGTCGTGGCTCAAGCCTGCGAACACCGCCCTACCTGAACAGCGGAAGTTTTTTTCCGGCTTGTAGTAGCCTTGATTACAGTTCAGGCTCCTGACACTGGCATTTTGACCAAACAAGAGACACGCCAGCACGCTGGCTTAGCGTTGCTAATGTACCGCGAGGTGAAGCCATGCAATGCGCTATAAGGGTCACCTATGCGGCTTAGCTTTCCGAGCGAAATTTCAAATAACAAACTTGAACGTGCGATATTTGATCGAAACGCCATACAGTAAAGCCCGACTTAAGGAGCTCTGATGACTTAAGGAACTCTTAAGGAGCTCTGAGGCCACGGTTGATTATTTCGGTTGAAGATTGATTGATTGATTGATTGATTGATTGATTGATTGATTGATTGATTGATTGATTGATTGATTGATTGTGGGGTTTAACTCGCCGACGCCGCGCACGCGATGAGGCGCGCCGTAGTGGAGGGCTCCGGATTTATTTTGACCACCTGGGGATATTTAACGCGCTCCGAAATCTCCTACACACGCGCGTTGTCGCTTTTCGCCTCCATCAGAAAAGCGGGCGCCGCGGCCGGGAATCGAACCCGCGACCTCGAGCTTCTTTCGGCCGAAGAGCTGTATGCTAAATGCCATACAGTAAAGCCAACCTTAAGGAGCTCTGATGATGACATGACCTGAATTATCGTTCGGAGGCCTATGGGTAGGCCACGGGTGATTCGCGCGGCCGAAGAGCAGGTGGTTATGCGGGCATGCGCTCGTGAGCGTGATCGGGATCTTAATCGTGAGCGTTGTGCGAACGTCGAAGTTCGTCTGGCAGAAGTGGAGGCCAACAAACGACAAAGGCCTCAGTTGTCGGTGTGCATTGCATGTTTACTATCAAGCTCCGCGTGTGTTACCTGTTTGTTTATGAAAGGGACGAATATTTTTTTCAATGCTACCACGAGCTTTTTGACAGCGTCGTACTCATTTTCATGAGTACGACGCTGAAATTTCATTTTTGACAGCGTCGTACTACGATACCTTCGGTACAAAAGGCGCTATATCTATCTCTGGAGTGAGTTTTGGCCTTGAAATAGGTCATGACTCACCATAAGGCCATTCATTGCACTTTTAAATACGATAGTCTTTCTTGAGCTACTTGAACGCGAAAAGTTTGGCCTGCCTGTCTGTCTGTCTGTCTGGCTGTCTGTAACCAGATTCAGCCACCCGGCCAAAGTAGAACGGAAGCTGCACGATATGTTTGTACACCCACAGCCAAATCTAAACATCTAAGTCCGGTGGCAATGTTCATGCTTGTCAACATTGTTGAACAAGAACAAAACATTACGCAAATATGAGGAGAAAACGTTCCGATATAACAAATTCATCGATGTTTGTTTTTTGCGATCAAATGAAATACTGCATCCACTGCATAAAAACAATTCACTCCGTCACCTGCTGTCGCCCGCTCCACTATAGCTTCTAGCGGCATTTTAAGAAATCAAACGGCGACAGTTACGAAAGGTTCCACTAGATAGGTTCCACGTTCCGCTTAGAACGCACGTGGAGTAGGGAAACGCGGTTCTATAAACGTTCTAGTGAGGTGCCTCGATTCACTCGCGCCTCCTCCGTACGGCAGCGCTGGCATTGAAGCACTCGGCCTAGAGCAGTGGAACGCGGTAAATTTAAATTGACTTGAGCAAACCTCTAGCGTGTTTACCTTGGGAGGAGTGCGACGGGAGAAGAACAGCATGAAAGGTGAGCGGTAAAGCGAAGGGAGGAATTTACTTGGCAAATGTCGACGGGAGACTCTCGTCTTTCGTTGACATTTGCAACGAAAGGAGCAGATACGCGGCCAATTTTTCATCTTGCGACCGAGACAGGAACAGATAGGTTTGAAGTGGGGTGGTGCTTCGATATGACACTGCTGTCACACCCGTTCTATTGTTTTTTAAGACGAAGGCCTTCGCACAGAGTATTTGCTCGGAGCAACAGGCTTGCTTTGCGTGTCAGATACGTGTGTTCAGAATATTTTTGTCTTTTTACGTTGCTGCACGTTGGTAAAAAAAAAATTCTTATTTCGTTGATTCCTCTCAATGCCTATGGGATTGCATGCATAGTACAATGCAGAAGTAGCCGATAGAGAGTAAAATAAAAATTTATCCCAGTCGAAGCGGTTCTCACAAATTGCTGTAGCTAATTTTATTTAGCTGTAGTCATTTTGTAGTTCTTTTCGAGCCGAAACCTTCGGACAAAATCACTGAAAAAGTACAAAAAATGGCGTAGGTAGCATTTCTGTGGGAGCATTGTTGTTACGAAGATACATTAACATCTGATGGAGGCGAAAAGCAAAAACGCCCGTGTGTACGAGATTTCGGCGCACGTTAAAGATCCCCAGGTGGTCAAAATTAATCCGGAGCCCTCCACTACGGCGCGCCTCATCGCCTGCGTTGCGTCGGCGCGTTAAACCCCGTCAATCAATCAAGATACATTAACATGGAATAATTTTGCTGCTTCAAAAACTGTTTGCGCAGGTACTTGTAGACATTTAAGTTAGGTAGAATTCAAATGGGAACATGTTTATTATGCACTTATCGCATGAAGTGAAAAATAGGTGTACGCACATTAAGTAGCGCTATAGGGTACGCTAATTGGAATAACATAGCATATGAATCTATTTTACAGTCTGTGTCGACAGCTTCCGTTGCTGCATACACCTTCTGTTATGCTGCCTTAATACAATCTGTGTGTATGCTGTGTCCTTAATTAAGCTGCCAAGACAACATGCAACATGCTTTAAGCGCAAAAATTGTACAGTTCAGAAATCTTTATATAGAGGGGGACGACGCTGGTCTCGAGAACAAAAAATAATGATATAATTGAAGTTAAATTTTTAATATACATTTTAATTCCATGCATTTATCGAGTTCCAAAGAATGTAGGTGCAAAATATTACCGCAAAGTAAATTTGCAAAGCTGTTGCACTCTGAAGTCCTCTAAGCCACTGTTGCACATATGCTTCTAAACTTTTTACCTTCTCTTTTCTAAACCAATTTTTCTCCGTCGGGGTACGTCAACTGTCGACCACAATATCGTTGGATGTATACTTGTCGAACCTGCATAATTTTTGCTGCATTCGAAAGATTATGAAGTGCAATAAAAGAATAATATAATATAATCTGTATTTGCTAGTACATAATTTCGTGCAGTTTTTCCCCCGAAAATACTAGTATTTACAAAACTGATATTTGATAGGGTTTTAGCTTTGCAGTATCAAAGCTAAAATTACCGGTATGGTATCGTTGCACTCCCTGGTCCTTCTAGAGTACAGTAGGATATAAAGTACTTACGAAGTTAGTAAGTTGACCATAAAAGAAGCGTCTGTAACGCAATGTCATCGCAGGTTACAGAACTTCAAACATGTTGCACATAGGCAAAAGCTGAGCCCAGGATTGCAAAATACTCTGCGTATGTCAATATCAAGTGTATAGGTGAAAGAATAACTACAATGTCGTCATGACATCTGTCTCGCCTTAGTAGGACAGCTTTCAGACTCAGCTAAATACACCTGCAGGGTAATGTTCTTGTCGCATAATTGGGTACAGGGGAGTAGACAAAAACTAGTAAGTATGCCAACTATATATGGGCACAGTGCAGCAGACAATGGAAACCGGCTACGGCTGCGGGATCTGGTAAAGCCTTATCGTATCCCCTGTGTATTGGCATGGTGATAGTCATATTGTTGCCTAAGATGATAAAGATCCCCCTCAGGCTTTTATATTTGCCTAGAATAGTAAAACTTGGGCCCACTTAACTGTTAAGCGAAAAAAGGGGGACCCGAGTTTTTACAGTTATTTTGATTTAGATGGTGTCGTGCTGGAACGAATATCGCCTTGCTCCCTAATTATCTAGCGCAATAAAACGCAGTTTGCGTTAAACTTGAGAAATTTGTTGGTTTTTTTTTGTTTAGCAGCCTTAACAGAAGTAGCCTTGTGTGCTGTCTTTACGGTCCCTTTGAATCAATCAGCCTTGCGCTACATTTTCAACCAAAACATTTCTTAATGGCCTTGCAGGATTGCAACCATGATGAATGCAGGGCTATTTTACTGCGGAGTATGCGACAAAAGTTTCTCCGGAGCTGTGTCATATGAACAGCACATAGCGTCACCAAAGCACCTGAAGAAGCAGCAGATGAGGGACGTTTGCCCGCTCGGCGAGCTGCCCAAGTGCGAGCCATGTCACATGGTCTTCAGTGGGCTTGCCCCGTACCGAGAACACATGGCCAGCGCGGGGCATGCCAAGCGGGCGTCGGGGCATGCCAAGCGGGCGTTGGAGACAAAGCAGGCGCTGGCCGCAGGGGATGCCCAGCCATCAACGTCCACCGGGCAGACGGCCGCCTCTGAGGGCGGTAAGTATGACGCTGGGCAAACTGCAACCCCGTGGCCGTCCACGTGGTCGCGGTCGTCCACATGGCACAACAGTGCGCGTTGAAGCGGACGGAACGTGCATAGGCGACACTGTCTTCAACCATGTAACTGCACTCAAATTTCACCTCGGCCTAATTTACTTTGAACGTGCAGTACGTACCACCAAACCAACTGAGACACGACTGGTAGCCTCATGAAATGCGTTGTTAATTAGTTATAAACGTTCAAAATAGCCCTGTCGCAGCTAGGCGGTGGTGCACCTTCTGGCGGAACGCGCAGATAACCATGAAGCGGAAGTGACATTGCGGCCGGCCCTGCGCTTTTCAAAAACTACAAAACTACAGCCAGCCAGGAGAACCGGTCTAGCTCCGCTTGGCGCGCTTTTCCTAAGATGGCGTCGAGGGCGAAGCGTAGCGGGCAGGTTTGCCCCGGCCGGCCGGCCGCGTGCCGCCGCTCGCTCGCCGGCTGGGCCGGCTGGAGCGACACTTCAGCCGGACCGTAATGGCCTCGGTCTCCTCAATTTCGCTTTTAAAATCTCCGACTTTTGATGATCGTTTGCACCGCGGATGCGCGTATTTCAGCTGCTATATTTTGTATCTTTCAGTCTTTTTTAGGCAGACTATACGGAAATTACGTTTTCCAGAGGTTGAAATTTTGAGTGCAGTTGGCCTTTAAAGGAGCCATGAAGAGAAAACACAAGTTTGGTTCATTCAAAAGATTGTCTCGTTAGAATCATACTGACACCACTTTTAACGTAAACTTCGCTCAAATAAGCTACATAATTAGGAAAAACGGGAATGGTCATGCGACCCACCAGCTCATTTCCCGCAACAGAACCTGTGATGTCACATGGGCTAAGCTCTGCGATTGGCGGAGGCTGGCAGAAGCAGACGCAAATTAGGTAGAGCTCACAAACTAGACGAACGAGCGATTTGCGCTTAAATTTAGGGCACATTCTTTACAAAGCAATAGGAATGAGGGGACAAACAGTGGAAGTTACGAAAGCACATGTAAACATAGAAGTACTGATGCGTACTGCTGTTCGTACTGCGCACAGCATGCTTGGTTTAGCTGCACAGCACTACGGGGCTTGGGGTTGTCTCAGACGACACTGGCCGACTGACGCAAGCAACGGTGTCTTACGCGACCACATTTGTCGAGCGAGCACTGTTTCAGGGAACGAATATTTTCTCCAAGAACAAAAACAAGCCAGGTTTAAATGCGGGCAAAAATAAACCAAACGCTTGCCACGGTATGGTGGCGCCATCTAGGTTACGGAACGTAAAGAAACGCGAGAACAAACCAACACCGCTACAGGGTGGAGACAACCTTTGAACGGTCCCGTGCCGCTGCAATTGGGCCAACGGGCTCAACGCGTTATTCTTTTCGTTTCCCACGAGACCTAGCAACGCGAAACAGACAACATGATTCAAACTTCTTCAGTAAACCGCGTTGCGGCGATAATTTTAGCGCGGTTTTGACACAATGACTTGCTTCGGCGGCGAGCGAGCAACCGAACATGGCGGCGCCAGCGTTACGTGTCTCTACCCTGTACGGCGGATGCGTGAATGAAGGTACTCTAGGCTGCAGAGCGGTCGGTTCCCGTGATGTCACTTGGGACCACGAAAACGCACGATTGAGCGGGAAAATCAAAATTTTAACCTAAATTGTTTAATTTCTCAGTGAATAAAGCACCGTTTGTATCCGGACAAGCGCTGGGGGCACTACAAAACACGAAATCTTTCGAATAAAACCAACTTGCATTTTCTCTTCATGGCTCCTTTAAGGCATATCGTTTACCCACGTCTTGAAAGCAAATGCCATGGACAGTTGGGCCATGCATATGCTTTGAAGGCATCCGGCACTGTTGAAACCATATTATTGAACCACGCTTTGTTGAACTATGTTGATGGAGCAGTGCAAATGTGAATACACGAGACAGGATATAAACAGGACGGCGCTGTGTATTCGTTGTTAGCGCTGCCCATCAAAACTTTCAGCCACTATTAACTCGCCGAAATGACTATTCTTCTGTAGTACGTTTACGCTTTGGAGATGTGGTTGACGTTAGTATGCAAACGGGAAGGCAGTAACTGCAAAGAAGTGCGCTGCCGATGGCCCGTCAGAGGGCAAACGGACAAAAGCTGTTTGCTCTTAGGCGATTGTGGAGCTAAGTTCTAATGCTTTCTTTAGCTGTTCTCAAAATAGAAGATTGGTACTTAGCATACACTTAGCTCCACTTTATGTGTTTTTCTTGCGCGTGGCAAATACCATGTGAACACTGGTTGATAACTTCCCTGTAGAGTCTCGTAATGTCCCCTTAGCTGAATTCTCGGGTAAGCCAAACAATTCTTGGTGGATTTGTAAAAGCGTTGTAAAGAAAAGAAATTATGCAATTAGTACAATGATTTGCGACAATTCAGTGACAGTAGCAACTGTATTTGGAACTCAATAAAAACAGATATAAGGAAAGGCATAAACTCAGATACCTGTTCAGTGGAAATTAAAAGAAGCTTTCGGAATGGCGACGAAAGCTGTAATAACCACTGCGCCCCAACTACAACTTTAACGCCGATCCCCAAGACTAATTTACTCCTTGCTTAAAAATGATCTACTGATATCTATGGTGCACAACCGACTCGCGAAGATTACCCGTCTGGTTTTGCAGGTAACAGGAAAAGGAAGGCAAAATATGTACGCCCTTTGAAGGGGCAAGCTTGTGCTGCGAAAGCATATAGTGAAAAGCTGGTAACGTCTTTTTCCTCTGAACGCAGTTCTGAAATAGTGCCATTCAGTGAGAAAATGGACAAAACTATGAAGACTGCAGAAGTTGCCATGGATTGCAATCATACAGTGAGAGAGCAGATCGGATGCTGTCTGGTTACTTAGTGCAACGGAAGAGAAAGATCTCGTATAAGATCTTCCGGCACTTATTGTATGAGGCGACCTAGAATTCATTTGTCCCGCAGAAAGAAGAAGGCACAAAATCTCATCGGCTGCAACTTGTTGAGATCATCAGCCAGTACTCAAATAACGGCGGTAGCAAGAAGGGCCGGTCAAGACGTCCCCTGAACATGAAGCGGTTTGCTGAGCGCCACTTGGCATTGCGCATACCACCAACATGGAGTATGCGAGAACTAGCACACCGCTTCGTATACTCTGCTACTGCGCGCTTCCCAATCGGCGATAATTAGGTGCGCGCCGGCCCCCTAGCATGCCCTAGCGGCCTGCTCCTATATCGGCGATAATTAGGTGCGCGCCGGCCCCCTAGCGGCCTGCTCCTCCGCAGGCATCCTCCTCCCCTCGGGAGACCCTTCTCTCCCAAACGAGACGACGAGTGACGCAGAGTTTTAGCAGTTTTAGTGCTTTTTCTGCCAGGTCTGGAACCGCGCGGTTCGGGCGAAGGAATTCATGTTCCTCTACCCCGAGACGAGGTGAGGCCCCAATACGGGACCGACCGAGTCGGCGGTCGCGTACGGCTTTAACGAGCTCATGGAGACAGTCTCCCGCCCAAGTTCGGGACAGTCGGTCCAGTGGGTGTTCCATATTTTGATCGAGCAATAAAGCGTGGTTCGTCGACTTGGCTTGCCCCCGAGCGCATCATTCGCACCTGACGGTGTGTCGATCGGATCCTCAGCGGCGTCCTCGTGACGTCGCGCGTGGTGGATTGTGTCTTTGGTTCTCGCGCTCTAGATTGCTAGCCGAGTAATACAACCTATTTACAGCCGTTACCCCCGCAATCGTGATTTGTTTTTAGCGTACCTGTACCCTGAAAAATATGTTTTACAATGCACCTAGTTGGTCTCTTTATAGAAGCATGCACTCCGTAGAATTGGCAACGTCACAAATAAAAGTGCATAAAAGATGTGTGGGGCAGTAGTAACCGCTTTCATGCCTGTCCTTTCTCTGTTAGCAATTGCTGTTACATTAAGAGCCCTATTTTACACTTTACCGTCCCTTTGGCGCCAGTTAACCAAACTGAAGCTTCCCCAATCCCCACTCCCCCTATTTTGTTTCACAGGAACCAGGGGAGGATGCGCGTCGTGTGGCATCCCAAACTTTGAAAGCAGCGACGCCGCTTTCGACCACTACGCATCCCTGGAGCACCGCACGCAAAGCCTGGTGCTGGCCACATACCAGGCGCGGGCCGCTGCCGCCAAGGAGGCTGAACCAGTGGAACTGCCCCCCGAGGTCTTGGTATGCAGGGCTGAGGAGGACTTTGCGGAGTTCTGCAAGAAGCATAACCTCTTCGACTAGCCTGCTTTGTCGAGCAAAAACATGAGTTCAGCCTACTTGCTTGACTGAAGTCCTTTCCTTCCTTTTTAATAAACTCTCTTTCCCTTAAACTGCAAATATTTCTTTAAATGAGCGTTTGGTGTTGGTGGAAAACGTGTCCAGTGGAGGGTACCCTATCCTTTGGCTTCGGCCAGCTGTCCGGGCCCTCTTCAAGGAGTCTTTCTAGGCCACGGAGTCCGTGATAGTGAGGCGAGCGACGAACTGTTCATTGCAAAGGGTGGGTTTTTGCGAGAGGTCAGACGCTAGTTGGCATTCCCATACAAACGGGTAAGTATCGACTTCCATTGTTTTTTTTGTTATTATTGCCATATTACTTTTCTATATGTCTACATTTACTGCTTTGTACTACATTGTGTTACTGTTGCTTCGAACATTGTGCATTTATATGTAACTTAGTTTAAACAAACGTTTGCTAATGATAAAACTATGCAGTTATTTGCATTTCTCTTCTCTCTTTAGTAGGTTTGCTCGTGTTTATTTCTTAATCACTGCTCCGACAAACTCACTTTTTGCGTTTTTATAGAGGGTCCCGTTACAGTCTGCGGTCTCTGGGACCCTCGTCTGTATATTAATGTTTGTATACCTTTACACAAAAATAAATTTGACTTTGACTTTGAGAGACAAGCATGGTGTAAAGAGGCACCACCTGCCGCGGAGATTTCCTCGTCTTTCTTACAGCATCGCCTACCATAAATATATTTTTGCAACACTTGTAAGGGCACTTATGCGGTAAATGTCGAAGCGCTGGACACTGGGAATATTTCGGTATTTCTTACTTGATTATTGCGCATTCACTGGGTATAGACACACAAAAGCAGACTTTTTGAAGGAATGCAAATGAACCTTTTGTTTCTTTATAGGTAGTTCTTTTCCTTTGATGCGTGTATCGGCAACGTTTTGTGATTGCGCAGTACGGAAGTATAGAATATCAAAGGGCCCATGTATCACTCGTCTGCCAGTAATGCAAAAACATAGTTCCAAACAGTTTTGATCTGCCACGCAAATTTCTTGACTGTAATAGAACTGACTTTGTTTAACAGCTCTACGTCAAAGTTCCTGTTTATTGCTTGAAAGTTGGCCAGCATCTTGAGAGAGAGAGAGAGAAACTTTTACTGAACCGAGCTACTACGACGTCGATGGAAGTGGTTCCCTCTTCACGGGACCCACATGCTTCTCTAGTCGCCTGGCCCCTGGAGATCAGGACGAGCTGGTCTTCCAGGGCGGGTCTCGTTAACAAGATCTCCCATCGCTCGGTAAGGGAGGATGATGGATGGCGTGGGATAGTGAGAAAGGTAAAAGATGGGGGGATTGGCTTGAAGAAATCGCACACTCCAATGATGTGTTGGAGCGTGCCTAACCGAGTCTTGCAGAAATTACATTCCTTTTCGTACCTTTCCGGGGACATCTTGTTTTGAAGGTAAGGGTGTGGGAAGGATCCTGCGTGTACCTGCCTGTAAATCGCTTGCTGTTCTATGCTAAGAGATTTGTGAAGATCGGGGTAATGCCACCTCTCCGTCCTGTAATGGTTCGTAATGTCCTTATAACTAATTATGGACTGTGGCTCACCTTCCTCTACGCGGTGTTTCATCTCTCGGTAGAACTGGTGGGCAAGTTCGTTGCCCTCCAGCCCAGAGTGAGCCGGCGTCCATATCAATTCAACTTTCCTTTCAGATACGTCGCGTTTACTGTTGGGAATACCTAGTGCCGCAAGAGGCACCCACCCTTTTCTGTAGCTGTTATACGCCTTTTGGGAGTCAGTGACAATTCTTCCTACGTTTGGCTACGTGAGAGCTAGCGCTATTGCGGCCTCTTTTGCCACCTCCGGAAAAGACGTCTTGATGGAGGCGCAGGTTACGAGCACATCCCGCACCGTAACTGTCAGCGTGGCTTTCGATGAAAATTGAGTAACAAAGTGTCTGTGAAGAGAGTGACCCCCTCTTCCTATTTTTCTATTTGACCCAGAGCCTCCGTCAAGGTCGCTATTCGAGACGCTCTGCGGCCATCGTTACGACCAGGCCTCATGTTTCGAAGCAGAGGCTTACTGTTGATTTTATGCACCCATAACCTGGGTAACGGCCCCGCTAACTTCCCGTCTGCCTCTAGCCAGCCCAACTTGGCAAGAACACGACGTCCCGCCGGCGTTTGACTGAGCCGAACTTGTTGATTACACAAATGAGCTTCTATTAACTCTTCAACGACTATGTGCTTCGCCATGTCCAGAAGCTTGTCGGACGACGAATGCTTCGGCATGCCCAGCTCCATCTTGGTTGCCTCGAGGAAGAGGCAACCAAGATGGAGCTGGGCATGCCGAAGCATTCGTCGTCCGACAGAGGCAACCAAGATGGAGCTGGGCATGCCGAAGCATTCGTCGTCCGACAAGCTTCTGGACATGGCGAAGCACATAGTCGTTGAAGAGTTAATAGAAGCTCATTTGTGTAATCAACAAGTTCGGCTCAGTCAAACGCCGGCGGGACGTCGTGTTCTTGCCAAGTTGGGCTGGCTAGAGGCAGACGGGAAGTTAGCGGGGCCGTTACCCAGGTTATGGGCGCATAAAATCAACAGTAAGCCTCTGCTTCGAAACATGAGGCCGGGTCGTAACGATGGCCGCAGAGCGTCTCGAATAGCGGCCTTGACGGAGCCTCTTCATGCGAATGTTACTCTGATCCCTAAGCCGGGCAAACAGCTTTCGACAGAAAATCTCAGGCCGATATCGCTAACGTCATGTATTGGAAAAATAATGGAACGAATAATTATGGCACGAATAAACAGGCTTATAGAAGAAAAAGAATTGCTGTCACCCAACATGTATGGCTTCAGGGCAGGGCTTGCGACAAACGATGTCCACCTGAGGCTATACTGGGATTTGCTGAAGGAGCCTTCCTCACGTGACTCCGCAGCCATTTTAGCCTTGGACCTGACAAAAGCATTTGATAAGGTATCTCACTCAGCCATCCTGGCAGGCGTAGAACGCATAGGGCCAGGCGTACGGACGCACAACTATGTTCGCGCCTTCCTATCTCACAGAACAGCCACGCTGACACTGGGTGACTTGCAATCTCCTGAAATACAACTACCGTCATGCGGCACACCGCAGGGGTCGGTCATATCCCCCTTACTGTTTAATCTAGCAGTGTCACACATAGCCTGTGCTCTGGATCAAGTGCCCGGTCTTCAATACAGCATGTATGCAGACGATATAACCCTATGGGTCACTCGAGGAAGTGATGCATACATAGAAGAAACCCTGCAAGCTGGCGCTACAGCCGTCGTGCAAGGAGCCCGAGTAGCGGGCCTGCAATGCTCTCCCACCAAATCAGAGATGCTTGTCTTCCCTGCAAAAAGATCTGGACCTTCGCGAGAGGCTTCCATCCATATTTTAGTGGACGGAAAGCCTGTACCGCGGGTCAAGAACCTCAAAATTCTAGGCCTACTGCTACAGAGTAATCGGAGAAACACGGAGGTAATCAAAAAGTTCTCGGCCCATGTTACCCAAATAATTGGCCTGCTCCGTAGGATCGTTGCCCGAGGGCACGGCCTGAAAGAACAAGACCGCTTGAGACTTGTACAAGCGTTTGTTATCAGCCGACTAACGTATGCTCTTCCCTATCTTCCCCTCAACGACAGCGAAATGAAAAAAGTAGATGGTCTCATCCGCAGTCTACCGAGCCGCCTTGCAGTTACCACCGAACGCATCCACTGCCAGATTAGAGGCAACAGGGACATACAATACGGCAGCAGAACTAATCGAAGGCCACCGCATTGGCCAAGTCAACCGCCTAGGGCGCTGCTCCACGGGCAGACACCTCTTGCAGAAACTAGGGATCGGACCAGCTCAAAGCCCCGAGTCTGTGTGCTGCATCAAATCATCAATCAGAAATCATATCATCGTTCGACCGATTCCCAAAAACATGCACCCAAAATTTCATATTGACAGGCGGATTCATCGAGCCACGACACTGGATAAAAAATTTCCCCCTTCCCGAGCGACACTCTATGTCGATGCCGCAGAATATCGGCATAAAGATGCATTCGCCATTGCTGTAATTCACTCCACGTCATCTCCTCCTCTTACAACCCTCACCATTCACACCCGTCACCCGCATGTCGCGGAAGAGGCGGCAATCGCACTAGCAATAACCCAAAGGCCCACCCCTGAAATTGTATTTTCGGATTCGAAAACGGCCGTCCAAAATTTCGCCAAAGGGCTCATTTCTGCCCCGGCACATAAAATTCTCGGTCTAAATTCGCCATCCGATGCGGTCGAACTCCAATGGTTCCCGGCTCACACGGACATTGGAGGGATAGAGACGGCCCACACGGCAGCCCGAGCACTTGTCTCCCGGGCGTACGATGTGGACTCTTCCCTCCACGGAGCCAGATCGACCAGGGACAGTCTCCTCACATTCCGAGAGGTCACACAGCATTACCGCCTCTCCCGCCGCAAGCTTCCACCCGCTCACTCATCCCTCACTCTGGAGGAGGAACGCCTCTGGCGTCAACTCCAAACGGAATCTCTACCGTGCAGAGCCGTCCTCCATCATGTCCACCCCTCCCTCTACCAATCCTCGCTCTGCCCCCGCTGCGGTGAAAAAGCCACGGTCCAACACCAAATGTGGGCTTGTGATGAGGACCCATTCCCTCCAATTAATTCTCCTGACCAGTGGATGGAGGCGTTGGGCCGCTCGGACCCCCAGCTCCAGAAGGAGCTCGTGACTCGAGCGGCTGAAGTCGTCGCGACCATTCGGGTCGTGCCCACCGCGCCCTAACCCTTTATGTGAATAAAGTTATTTCTCTCTCTCTCTCTTGGTTGCCTTGCATATTATGACGTTCAACTGGTCCCAGTCTTTATTGAGTAAATTGAGGTACGGCGCAGCGTAAACGATGCGCGACGTCACGAAGGACTTGACAAGCGTCAATGCATCGTCGTCCTTCAATCCTCGTCTTCTGTTCGTGACTCTTCTGATCATGTTCGAAATTTGTTCCGTAGAAACCTTGATTTTGTTTATCGACGCCCCCGCCTTGCCGTTTTAAATGCAGAGCATTTCTTAGCCTCGCCTCTTCCTGCGTCGGACGGCGTCCACAGCTCCGCGTCCGCAGCAGGTGCGCCTCTCCTCCTTCCCTCCTCTCTCTCAACAGCAGCTGGCGCGCACATGCGTCGTAGTCAGCCCGTTCGCTCCGTCGCGGTCTCGGCGTAACAGGTGCGTGATAGCAGCGCGGTGGGGCGTAGAAGGGCGCGCGCTGCTTGCGCATGCGCGCTCTCCCCCCCGTACTGCTCTCCCTCTACTGCGCGCGCTGCAAATATAAAGCGGCTAGCGGTCGCTCGTGCTTCAGTCACTGCGTTGCTCCTTCCTTCCTTGGTTGATGCTCGCTCTCACGTTTACTTGTGTCTGCTACTCCAGCATCACGGAAGAAGCGATGGAAGCAACACTGCCTTCAACCAGTACTGAGGCACGAGCCAACATCAGCGTCCCAGCACTCGTTGAAGACCCCGCTACCTCCTCCACATCGGAACCGTCGTCGTCGCCAAATGCGGAAGACAAGGCCGCGAAACGGCGCGTGTACGACGCCGAACGCAAGCGAACTACCCACCCTAACGCGACTTTACGCGGCGTTAACGACCCCCAATGCTCTGCATTTACTCGTGTTCCCCTCGCGGGAAGGCGCGGGAATTTTTTTCTGGAAGATAACACCCAGTATACGTGCTTGCGTGGTTGGCGTTATGTTCGTCCCGTCGATGGTGATGCGAACATTCTCTTGTTCTTTCTTTCTTCTTGGCTTGATGACGAGCAACTCCGACTTCTGTGGCGAGCAACTGAGGCCACACGATTTCGCGAACTCGTGCACGGTCTCTGCCGCTCTCTGTAGGGTCTCCTCCATCCAACTCTCCGACCGTGCTTTCGACGTCCACACAGTGATATCGTCGGCGCAGAGAGCGTGATCTATGCCCTCTATGCATTGAAGCAGGGCCGGGAGCGGGAGGAGTGCCAGGTTGAAGAGAAGCGGCGAGAGAACCGACCCTTGGGGAGGTGCCTCTGTCTCCCAGGGCTATCAGTTTGGACGTCTCTTCTCCAATTTTGTTTGTTGCTGTTCTATCACTTAAGAAGTCCTGCACATTCTCGAATGTGCGCTTTCCGCATCCAGTTTGGCGCAGGTTACGGAGAATGCTTTCGTGTGTGACGTTGTCGAAGGCTCCCATGACATCGAGTGCCAGGATAGCTCTTGGCGTAGGAGTCTTCGCTTTCTTGATTACTAGCTCGTGTAGTTGCACCAAGATGTCTTGCGAGCTCACGTGCCCCCGGAACCCGTACATGGTCGGTGGAATCTTATCGGTGACGTCCAAATATCTCTGTAGTCTCTTGAAAAACATACGCTCGACCACCTTCCCCAAACATGACGTGAGGGAGATGGGGCGCAGGTTGTCTACGTGGGGTGGTTTTCCTGGCTTGGCAATGAAGCGCACCTCCGCTTCTTTCCATTCTTTGGGTTACGAACCCTTCTCCCAGGCCGCGTTGGCGAGGTTGAGCAGTTCCGCTCGGCTTTGGCCACTCATATTTTTAAGCATCTTGTCGATGGCCGCAACCACCTCCAGTTCGGTGAAGGCTTCGTCCAGCTCGACGTTGCTATCCCCTTCGGACTCGAGAGTCGGGTTACCGCTGTTCTCGGTCTTGAGATATTTACGAATGAGCTTCTTCCCATTCTCGTCGTAACTGTTGATCGTTCTTGTGAGGTCTCGAGCGCTTGCACTCCTGCTTTTCAACGGATCTATGAGGTGCCGCAACAGCTTCCAAGCCTTCTTCGTAGACAGTGTGCCTTGTAGGTTGTCACACATCTTCATCCAATTTTCCCTGCATAGCTGCTCCGCATACCCGGCCGCCTGCTTGTTAAGCGCATGTATACGTCTGCGAAGCTTCTTGTTATGTCTTTGTCTCTTCCACCTTCGAGTAAGACCATGCCTGGCCGCCCACATGTGACTAAGCCTGCTGTCTACGAAGGGAACTTGCGTTGTCGTAGTAATCGTCTGCGTAAATTTCTTGACAAACTCGCATTGCTTCTTGGCCCACGCCCAATACGTCTTGGTGTCTTGGTTCTCGTCCTCGCCTTCAGTGTATGCGTTTCTACGTAACCGGTCCCAGTCTGTAATGTTGGCTTGACCCAATTTCGCCTTGATGGCGGTCCCTACGAGGGTGATACAAATGATGTCGTGATCTGAGCCAAGATTCTCCCCGGTGTTACGCCAAGTAACGTCGAGGCTCCCCCGAACTAGCGTCAGATCAGGAGTGGTGTCTCTGACCGTGCTAGTGCCTGTCCTGGTCGGCACGCCCGGCTCGTTAACCACCTCCCTGCCGTGATTCTCCGTGGCTTTTACCAATTGGTTTTCTCTTTTGGACGAATATTTGTGACCCCACATCTTGTGGGCCGCGTTGAAATCTCCTAGCATTAAAATCGGTCTTGTTCTTGCTTCTTTGATGCAGTCCAATGTGGTGCCTTCAAAGTCAATGATCCTGCTGGACGGTCGACAATACGCATTCAGAACGAAAATTTTCTTGTCACCCCCCACTCTTCTGCTGTGAATTTCGATGAGCGTATGTACGCAGCCTCGCTGAGCGGTCACGTGCTGTGTGGCCGCCACATTGCTGTGGACCAAGATCGCAGTACAATTTGGTCCGTATACGTAAAGTATCCCGCGAGCTTGGCGCGGCCGTTGGTCTCTTGGAACGCTATGATATCCGGTTTCTGGTCCAATTTATCAACGTAAAGTTGTAACTCCCCTATCTTGTTTCTAATACTCCTATAGTTTCATTGAATTAACGTCGCAGTCTCTTTCTGGTTTCCTTTAGTCTTCATTTTCTACTTTTTGAGTGGTAGAACTGCGCGCGGAACCAACTTCTCGCGACCTGACCTGTAGAGCAACTCGTGATGACTTCATCTTGGCAACCTTGTAATGCTTAATTTTCGCATCCAACGTCATCCAAATTTCTCATCCAAATTTCGTAAATTTCGCATCCAACGGTGGGTGGGTGGGTGGGGGGGGGGGTAAGCTGTGGGAAGCGCGGTGCTGAGGCCGCACTGTCGGCGGGTATTCCAGTATTGGCCTTGACTTGGGTATACCCGGGTAAGGTATTCGGGTTAGTGCGTTTTCTCAGGAATTGCCTCCCATGCCAGCGTGCCCAGGAACCCATACCGGTGCGAAGTGTGGACTAGGATTCAAAGCTAGTATGGAAGTAACGAAGTCAGTGATGTATGGATGGGTATCATAATGAGGGAAATTATGAAGGGCTGATTGGCAGTTGGAGAAAACGTATGCTGGCGCGGTGGTAGGGGCGGTGAGAGAAGCGTGTTGTTGCAAAGGCGATTGCATATTCTACAAGGGAGGTGGATTCAGGACGGGAAAGGAGGAAAACCGAGGCAGTGCCTGAAGAGGAAAGCTGGAAAAATGAAGCCGTGCCTGTTTAGTTTGAGGGGGTGTTGCTGAACCGTACTAAAGTATAAAAAAACTCCCACCTCCCCTCGCGGGAACCCCTGTGTAGATGCGACGCATAGGGGGTTCACGTTGCAGCTTGCACAGCGGAGGAACGGCGCTGGAACGATGGAGCGGAGCGGCGCAGGCACCGCGTTTTATAGCGCACCGCGTTTTATGACGCGCCGGCGCCAGTGCGTCTGCCGCGGCTATGACGCAACACAATCCACTTTAATCCAATCCAATCCAAATCCAATCCAATCCAAGCCAAACCAAGCCAAGCCAAGCCAAGCCAAGCCAATCGAATCCAATCCAATGCCCCTCGCGAGAGATTGTTCGCTATCGGAGAGGAGAGGGGTGAGCGGCGGAGAGCGCAGCTGGCGCGGCGAGGAGAATGGGGGAGGGGTGGACGCCGACAACGCCGACAACGCCGGATGGATGCAGGGACAAGGCGAGTGAATGAGATGCGTTCGCATCTAAAATCAAGTCGTTTGGAGAGGGCCTGAACCCGCAAAGTGCGACGAGAGGGGTGTCGATCAGGGTTCATATTGTGGAGCAGAGACTCAATCCGAAAATTAGAGAAAGTGGTCCAGGGTTCAGGTTCAGGTGGTGTGGGGGCAGTGCAGAAGTGTGGTAGTTAAGTGTTTTAAGAATAATGCGACCTTGGGCAGAAGTCTGTAGGCACTCGAGTTGCGCTTGTCTGTTCCAGAGCATCCGACACAAGTTCGCTTGACTGCTGAAGCAAGATGCCACGCTGATCGGCCGGACGGAATATCGTCCCACTGTCCAACGGCCTGCGGGAAACATGCCCGGGCCTACCTGAGGCCTGCCGAAGCGGAACCGGTGAGTCACCTCCTTCCCGCTCTTCGGAGGATCGTCTGATGCAATACCTCCACGTCCATTCGTCGAATTCAAACAGCGGCCAGTGGAGGGTCCTGATTGAAGAGATTGAGGCTGCTGGCGGCTGAAAGCGTTGCGCGACGGGAGAAGGACGACGGAGAACTGAGACACCGAGCTGAGACGTGCTCCCGCCTTTATGCGAGCCAACTATGCAACGGCGACGTCTCGTCCGCTTCATCGCTCAGCTCTGCGCAGCACTGGCAGCTGGCTGAGCAAAGCACCTTCCTTCCCAACAGCCTGGCGAGCGATGTGTATTTCTATTGTTATTATAAATTCCAAGTCCCTGTAGGGTGGCGCTTGGGGCGTAGGAGGGTACTCCGAGAGCGATGCGATAAAGTGTACTGAGTGGGAATTCGAGGCAGAAAAACTGAGAAGACAAGGGTTGTAAGGACGGAATCGCGTACGAGGCATTACAAAGGCGTCGATGATGCGGAGCAGGTAATGTTCGGGCAGTCCTGCTTTTCGGTTAGTGACCTGGTGTAGGAGATGGGAAAGCTGGGTAACCTGAGTGTGGAGTGTCCGCGGAGTGAGTACGCAGCTGCCTTCCTAATGAATGAATGAACACACGTTAATTAAAAAAAAAAGAAAAAAAGAGGAAGAGAAGTCGACCGGAGGCCACGGTCAAGAGTCGAAAAAGGGATGGGAAGTAAGGAGTGGGGAGAACAGGGCAAGAAAGGCAACTAGAAACAGTCCTCAATGCCGGCTTCTCTGATGAAAATCAGCAGTGCCCAGCAGGTGCTTCCTGTGAGGTGGGGCTCCAAGTGGATTGACCCAAAGTTTGTAGTCTGCCGGTCGTAGCAGGCCTAGTGTCTTTAGGCAGCGTTCTCTAGGAACACTGAGTGCCGAACATTCCCACAGGAGGTGTCGCGCACTGCACAGGGCACCGGTGCCACATTTCTGGCAGTTCGGAAAGCTGTACGTGTTTCCACGCCCGAAGAAATAGTGAGCTGTACTAGGCGTAAGGGCCGTGCCCGTTCTTATACGCCCTAGCCGCACTGTTGCCCATCGACTGAATCCGGGAGAAACGGGTTGGGGTCTTCCGGAATTTTGTTTTGAAGAACGGCCTTCCGCTCGGCCTTTGCCAAAGCAGCACCGCCCTCTGTGTTAAGTTCGGTCTCCTCAATTAATTAATTAAAGCCGCCGGTGGCTCATGTATCGGCGTCGCCTCCGCTTGTAGCTGTCGTGCTGCGTTCCTGTCAGGACCACCCGAAGACTCGCCCGGCCTTGCCTCGCCGAGCCTCAGCGCAACGCTACCAACATGGAGGCAATCGCCGTCGATGGTGAGCCAATCAACGCGGAAGAACTCCTTCACGAGGATTGGAAAACTGTGCGCAACAGACAACGAAGTCTTCACCAACCTGCAAAGAATTCAACCGTAGAAAATCGCCGCTTGCAGAAGCCGCCACGCCGTGGCCCTCCGGCCGCGCCGCTGCCGCCCGACGACATCAAGATAGTGCTCCGACCACGGGGAGGACTGGATCTTCGCAAAGTTACGCCGGCAGCACTAGCGGACACGGTGCTTCAAGCAGCCCAAATAGCCCAAAACCCTCAAGATCAGCTACGTATCCGACCTACACCGAACTATGTAATCGTCAGCACTCCCTCAGAAGAACGAGCTCAACGCTACGCCGACATCAAAGCCATTCAGGTAGGCGGCAACACCTTCATGATTGCTGCGCATGTGGCGGCTCCTTCGAACACCACGGCAGGGATAATTTTCAATATCCCCGAAACGGATACCCATGAAGAAATCCAAAGCAGCATTTTCAACTACAACCCAGAACTCCCCATTTTGGCCGTGAAGAGACTCGGAACATCGAATATGGCACAAATCCTATTTAATGGAAACCGAGTCCCTTATTGGGTGCGGTACAGATCGACGACCTACCCACAGACACAGCAAAAGAGAGAAACCTATGGGAACAGATACAACAACTACATTTTACACTTGAAAATGACCCCCAGACACCCACCAGAATAGGAAACAGCGTACAGAGAGACACTACACCCGATCTCACCTTAACCCATCGCATAAAACAAGCAACGTGGCAAGTTACAGAACACACACTAAATAGTGACCACTACATAATACAAATAACAATACCCATAGGTAATAAGCTAAGACAACTACGCAAATCACCAAACATAATAGACTGGCCAAAATTCAGACTTCATAGACAAAACCAACAGGAATCACAAGAAACGACATCTCTAGAGAGATGGACACAGCAATTACTAGAGGATGTCAAGCTACATACGAAAACGCCAGATGAAACTCTCCCGGATGAAATAATTGACCCCCATCTCCTACACCTTAGAGAAGCATATCACAGCATCCAAAAAAGATGGCGGAAAAATAAACTCAACCATCGCCTACGCAGGAAACTAGCAAAGCTGGGCGAAGCAATACAAAAGTACACAGCTCAACTAGCACAAACCCAATGGGATGACATATGCAACCAAATGCAAGGAAACCTGGGCATGAAAAGAACATGGCAGTTATTGAAACACCTCATTGACCCCAACAACACTAAATCAGAAACAACAAACCGAATAACACACCTAGTACAAAGCCATAAAGGAGGACAGGAAGATCTCATCAGACAAATCAAAGATACATACTTCCCAGAAACATCACCGGACCCAATCCACCCTTACCGAGGAGAAGTGAACCACGAACTAGACAAAAAAATAACTGAATCGGAACTAAGAGGAGCCTTGCACAAACTACGCACACAGTCCGCACCAGGACCAGACAAAATCACTAATAAAATCCTCAGAAACCTAGACGACACTTCAATAACAACCCTCACAGCCCTTTTTAACGCATATTGGACCACAGAAACACTACCCCAAGAATGGAAACATGCAAAGGTCACGTTTATACCAAAACCGGGAAAATCCCTCAAAATCGAGAATCTAAGACCAATATCTCTAACGTCATGCCTGGGCAAGCTATTAGAGCACATAATTTATGCGAGATTGGCACAGCACTTAAGCAGACTCCAAATCATACCACCGACCATGATAGGTTTTCAAGCGGGACTCTCCACACAAGATATACTACTGCAACTTAAACCTGAATTAATCACCCCAGCAAATCACTTTGACACAGCAGCAATCCTAGCCCTAGACCTCCACAAAGCGTTCGACAACGTTAAACACTCAGCTATTCTAAACAACTTACAAGCAACAAACCCCGGACAAAGAACTTACAGATACATCCAAAATTTCCTCTCAAATAGAACAGCAACAATATCAGTAGGAGATGTGCAGTCAGACACCATAACACTACCAGCTAAGGGTACCCCACAAGGGGCTGTGCTGTCACCTCTCCTCTTTAACTTAGCAATACTAAACATCCCAAAAGAATTAAACAAAATACCCACATTGAAATACACTTTATACGCGGATGATATTACATTGTGGATACATGGAGGCAGCGACGCTCACACAGAACACACCCTTCAAAAAGGAGTAGAGGCAGTCTCAAAAGCTGCAAACGAAGCAGGATTAACCTGCTCACCTTACAAGTCAGAATTACTCTTGCTCCCGCCCAAAAGAAAGAAAGAGAAAACACCTCCACAGATTTCACTCCACATTCAACAACATCAGATACCCATAGTTAAAACAATCACAATACTAGGATTGCACATATAAGCGAATCGCTCAAACACAATCCACATCAAGAATCTCTCAACCCACGTAAACCAAACCATATGCCTCATGAAAAGAATCACCAATCGAAGAGCAGGACTTAGGGAGCGAGACCGTATTCGCCTGATTCAAGCATTTGTAATCAGCCGAATTACCTACTCAATCCCCTACCTCCATTTAAGCGCCCAAGAAATGAAAGCAATAAATACACTAATTAGAAAAGCATACAAACCAGCATTACGAATACCTTTAAGTACATCTAACGCTAGACTCGATGAGCTAGGCATATACAACAATTGCGAGGAATTAATATAAGCGCATTTAACTAATCAATCAGTCCGTCTGACCAAAACTACCACCGGTCGACATATACTAAAACAGCTCAGAATCAACCCCCCGGCAATAGTAGCTGAGAAAGAGCCCATCCCATTAGAAATAAGAAACAACCTTATCATAAAACCACTGCCGAAACATATGCACCCAACACATCACCAATACAGACGAGAACTTAGGGCACAATACCTACAAAAAAGATACCCTCCAGGTCAAAACACCCTCTTTGTGGATGCCGCCGAATACCGACATAAAACAGCATTCGCCATTGTCGTAACGAAAGGCACAGACGAACCACCAGTGCATGCAATAACCATCCGCACGAAAAACCCAGCAGAGGCGGAAGAGGCAGCAATAGCCGTAGCATTGACGCAACGCCCCACGCCCCCCACAATTATCTCAGATTCCAAAACCGCTATTCAAAATTTCGCCCAGGGCAACATTTCATCCCTGGCGCTCAAAATTCTTCAGAAGAATCCCCCCTCACCCCAGTAGACATACTCTGGACACCGGCCCACGCGGGACAGGAAGGGAACGAAACCGCACACTCTCAGGCTCTAGATCTTACCTTCCGAGCTGGAGTGGCGCCCGACCCATCCCACGGGGCAAGGTCATCCAGAGACAGTCTCCTTAACTATACCGATATTACGGAACATTACCGCCTCTACCGCCGAAAGCTAGCACCACCGCACCCGGAACTCACAACAGCCCAAGAGCAAGACTGGAGGCTCATACAAACAAACACATACCCACACCCAACCCGCCTGCACCTAATCCACCCAACACAAGTCCATTCCCCGAACTGCACCCTCAGCACAGCCCCAGCCACCCTACCCCACATTCTGTGGGCCTGCCCCCAAAACCCCTATCCCCGAATCACCACAGCTGAGCAGTGGAGAGAAGCACTGGCATCCCACGACAGGGAGGTACAGACCTCCCTGATCGCAAGGGCCGCCTCGGTCGTCGTTGGGCTGATAATAATGACCACCAACTTCTCACGCTAAAGACAAGCTCAGTTTAATAAAGTTTTGTCTCTCTCTTCATGCAGCCGCTGGGACGCGAGGTTGAGGGCCGCTGAGTGCATGCTTTGTGCTCCTCCTTTTTGTGTGGCAAAAGACGGGGGTGCTTAGCCCGAGTACCTCTGTTGGTATGCGGTCGTTCGGTGACGAGCCGACGAGAAGCGAAAGGGTGCCGTCTGTTAGTGTCGAAAAGGCGTGCGGCGTAGTTTTTGAGGATTTGCGGAGGGCGCTGCGGTCGCTCAGGCGAACGGGTGTGTTCACATCGGCTCCGTCTTTAATGAGTTATCTCGCAGTGTTAATTAGCCAACACCGAAGTTTCCTCTTCACCAATGTGTTCCTAAAGTCGAGCGGCATCGACAGACACCGAAATCATCGAAGGCAAGTGATTTTTCGCCTTCTTATCGAACTTTTCGTGTCAACGCCGTGCGACCGGCTGCTAAGCCTCGGCGTGCAGCGCCGAAGCTAGGTGCAGTCGCTGCATGTGCTGCGCGAGCGCCGGCCCCGGCGGCTGTCGCTCATCTCGGAGATGGAGTCGTCCACTCCGACAACAAGCTCGGATGCCAAGATGTGTGTCGAAGTGATGGGCGAAGAAATTTCTCCCGAAGAATTTCACGAAGACGCCGGCTGGAAACTCGCGGGAGACCGCCTGTTGAGAAACCGCCAGCGAGGAGCAGACAAGAAGCTCCAAAATGACAACGCCGTCAATCGCAAGGCAACGATCAACGCCAAGAAAGTGAAGGCCTCAGCCATTAAGGCCGCAAGAATGCCGGCAATGCCGCGCGAGGAAATCAAAATCGTTATCAGACCTAGGGGCGGCCTAAGCGTCGTCAAGACTGGGCTGATCGACATCACCACAGCAATACACGCAGCGGCTGGAATCACCAAGGAAGCCGGGCACTCCGACACGTTGTGCCTCAACGTGCAGCAAAACATCATCGTAATCAGTACGCCCAAGGAAGAACACGCCTGTCGCTACGAGAAAATTAGCGAAATTAACATTCAAGTCAAGCTGCACGAGGTCGGCGCATACCGCACGGCTCCGCACGACACCGTCAAGGGAGTCATCCGGGGAGTACCTGTGAGCGAAACACCGAGAGACATCGACGTCAGCATCGTCAACGAACGCAACCCGCTAGCCTTGGGAGCCAAAAGAATCGGAACCACGACGACGATCATCGTCGCCTTCAGCGGCACCAAGGTGCCAAATTCCACCG
The DNA here is from genome assembly GCF_048455015.1 of Haemaphysalis longicornis. Taxonomy (NCBI): domain Eukaryota; kingdom Metazoa; phylum Arthropoda; class Arachnida; order Ixodida; family Ixodidae; genus Haemaphysalis; species Haemaphysalis longicornis. Next base: position 157,430 of record NW_027526375.1, read on the forward strand.
AAATTCCACCAAAATCCACCGAAATTCCACCAAAATCCACCAAAAACAGGTGGACGTCTGCCACCAGTGCGGACGCATCGGAGACCGCAAAGATGTTTGTCCGTCGCCGACCGACACCATCTGCAGAGGGTGCGGACAACAGAACCCCCGAGAGGATCATACGTGTTCGCCGAAGTGCAAGCTCTGCGGCGGTAAGCACTTAACCGCCGACAGAGAATGCAAAGCCAGGTACAAAATCCCATACGTCGTTCGCAAGAGACAGTGGGAACGGCGAAAGGTCGAAAGCGAGATGTCACTCGAGCACGACTTTCCATCGCTCGAGCCACCATCTGCGCGCAAGTCGAGAGCTCCTTCCAGGAATTGCTCACAATCGATAAGAGGCAGCAAAGAGAGACTGCAGAGCCGTGACGCTAGTGCACATAGCGCCAAAAGGTCCCCGTCGAGAGACCGGGTGAGCTGGGCAGACACCGTCCGATGCCCCAACGCAATGAAAAGCAGGGACGCAAGCGTCGACCGCAAGAAGCAACAAATGACGAGCAAGGAGACCCAAACGATTGAGGCACTGCGAAAAGAAAATGCTGAGATGAAGGTCACGATCCTGCAATTAACCCGGGAGATGGCGAACATCCGCAAGGAGATTAACAACAAGGAACAACCAATGGAGCAAACACCGACCGCGCCGAGTACTAGCGAGGCAGCGACGAAAGAGCTCTACTCCGCCACGGAGCCTGCGCCAAAGAAGAGAGCCATCGATAAGCAAGCAAATAAGGAGACAGCCAACGACCTCGACGCTCGCTTCGCTGGTATCGACTCCCGTATAGACAAGCTCGAGAAGCTGATCCTGGCAATGAAGACCACCATTGAGAGAAAGTTCGGCGAGTACGACAGCAAACTCGCCGTCCAGGAGAGGAACACTCAACTAATAACGAGCCACCCTATCTTCGCTCAACAGCAAGGTACCCAAGCTCCCGGTAACAACTTACACCTCGGACAAACATGGCCACCGAACCAGCAAGCTTAGTCGTGTGGCAGTGGAACTGCCGCGGCCTCCAACGGAAGCGCGCAGTGATCCAACAACACATCGAGCGCGCCAACCGAAAACCCGACGTGCTACTATTACAAGAGACTCTCACTGCCACACCGTCCCTTCCCGGCTACAGAGTGCACGCCGGCCCTCCAGAGGGCAGGGGCCTGTGCACCCTGGTCAAAAAGGGACTGACCTTCGTGGAGCACGTACTCAAAAACGTCAAGATAGAGCACACATTCACGGAGCTCGTGCCGACCAAACGCAGAAAGGAAAGCGTTTTTTTATTAAACATATACAGCAACCCGTCGCAAAGGCTACAGCGGTTCAAGTCGGTGCTGCACAAGGCGAGCACTGCAGCGGGGAGGTCAAAGCTACTGGTGTGCGGAGACTTCAACGCCATGGATCAGACGTGGGGATACACCAAGAACAATGCCAAGGGGAGGAACCTAGCACAAGACGCACTAGAACTAAACTACACCCTCATCACGGACCCGGCATACCCCACAAGAATCGGAAACTCCGTCTCTCGCGACACCACACCCGACCTCACGTTCGTCAAGAACGACGAACCGGTCACCATCACCTGGAGAAACACCGGAGAAGACCTGGGAAGCGACCACACGATCGTCGAAATCATCGTGCCCACGTCGGGAGAACAACCAAGCAGTACAAGAAAGTACACCTGGGTCGACTGGACCGAGTTTAGGAAGCTCAGGGATCGAGAAGCCGAGACAGACGAGATCACGGACATCGACACGTGGACTCAAAAGATCGTCCGAAACGTGCGCGACTCGACGCGAGAAATCGAGACCGACGTAGATACAGACAGGATGGACAGCCGACTTGCCCACCTCATCGAGGCAAAGAAATCCATACAAAGCAGATGGAAAAAGCAGAGGCTTAACAGAAGGCTCCGCAAAAAAGTGGCCGAGCTCAACCGGACGATCGAAGAGCACTGTCGCACGCTCTGCAGCCATCAGTGGAACGAGCTATGCAATGCGGCTGACGGCCAGATACACAACGGCAAGACATGGAATTTACTCAAACAACTACTTGACGAGACCAAAACCAAGTCCCACCAAAGAGACCGTCTCGCCAAACTTCTGCATCGAGAGACTACGGAGACAGGAGCTGCCACCCTGCGAAAGAAGCTCCAATACAAATACGTCCCGACGACACCGTCGGTCGACCACGGTCCATACCGCGGCCGACCCAACGTCCGTCTGGACAGGGATATAGAAATTGAAGAGGTACGCACTGCCCTTCACGACCTGAACAGCCGTTCGGCACCTGGGCCGGACCTCATCACAAACAAGGCCCTAAAAAATCTCGACGACCACTCCATCGAGAACCTTACGGCGTATTACAACAAATGCTGGAGGAGCGGTACCCTGCCGAAGCAGTGGAAAAGGGCCAAGACAATTCTCATACCAAAACCCGGGAAGCCACTGAGCACGGACAACCTCCGCCCGATCTCGCTCACGTCCTGCGTGGGCAAGGTCCTGGAACACGTCCTACTCAACCGGTGGCAAGAGTTTCTCGAAAACGAAGACCTCTATCCCGAGACGATCATCGGCTTCCGCCAACACCTGAGCACGCAGGACGCCATGATCCAAATCAAACATCAAGTCATCGACGGCGAAACCAGGGACACCAAAGCCGTCCTCGGGCTTGACCTGCAGATTGCCTTTGATAAAGTCACGCACTCGGCCATCCTTTCGCAGGTATCCAATCTAAACTTAGGTGAAAGGTCGTACGAATATATTAAGGTTTTCCTCAGCGGTAGAACGGCAGAGCGCAGAGCTGGCGACCTGAAGATGGATGAGAAGACATTAGGTAGTCAGGGAACCCCCCAAGGCTCCGTCATCTCACCCATGCTCTTCAACCTCGTTATGATACAAGTTGCCAAAAGACTATGCCAGCTCGAAGGACTGAACCACACGATATACGCGGACGACATCACGCTGTGGGTGGACGGGGACAGCGATGCCCACATAGAATCCACACTGCAGACGGCTGTCGACGCGATCGAAGAAAGCTTGGAAGGCACGGGACTGCGTTGCTCCCCCACCAAGTCCGAGCTCCTGATCTACCGACCGAACAAAATGCACAGAATCAAGCAGCAAAGGGAGCATGAAAAGATCAAAATCCGAACCAGGGACGGCAACACAATACCGAAGGTCAGCAAGATCCGAGTCCTAGGGATGACGATTGAAGCGCTCGGTAGGAACGGAGGCACCGTTACCCGCATCACGGGAAAGGCGGCGAACGCGACAAGACTGCTCAAGCGCGTTACTAACAAGAAGGGAGGCATGAAGGAGGAGAACCTCACCAGACTCATACACTCCTTCGTTCTTTGCCACATAGCGTACGTGGCAGCCTTCCACAAGTGGATGAAAAGCGAAAAGAACAAGCTAGACATCCTAATCCGGAGGGCCTACAAGACAGCCCTCGGCCTACCCGAAACTACCAACACGAAGCGTCTACTCCAGCTGGGCATGCACAACACGCTCGACGAGATCGCCGAAGCGCAAAGAACCGCTCAGTTGGAATGACTGTCGTCGACCAAGGCCGGCAGAAAGATCCTGTGCAAACTAGGCATCAGTTATCACGAACAACAGGGACCAAAACGCCCCGTTCCCGACCACGTACGGCGGAGCGTACGGGTAGACCCCTTGCCGAGGAACATGCACCCGGACTTCAACGAAGGCAGAAGACGCGCTAGAGCCAAAACACTAACGGACCTGCACGCGAAAGACCCCGGCGCCAGATACGTGGACGCAGCCGAATATGCTGGCCGCAACGGCTTCGCGATTGCTGTGGTCGACTGCGAAGGCAACTTTCGGGCATCCGCCAGCACGTCAAGCAAGCAAGTCGAGGAAGCGGAAGAAATAGCCATCGCCCTGGCCATCGTAGACCAAGAATGCCACACGATCCTCACCGATTCCAGACAGGCGGTAAGAAACTACGCGAAAGGAAGAATTGCCTCAACGGCGGCAGGCATTCTGAGCCGACAGGCAGACCGCGACAAGAGGATTCGTATCAAGTGGTTCCCGGCGCACGCAGGCGCAGCGTCGGAGAAGAATGCCAACCACAACGAAACGGCACACGCCCGAGCGCGAGGACTAACTGACCGCGCCCAGGGCAACGGCCTCCCGCTGTGGTTCAGTGCCAAAGACCGAATGACCAGCTACAACGAGTTGACCAAGGCCTTTCGGCTGGCCCGTAGACTTCTCCCGCCGCCCTGCAAAGGGCTGAGCAGGTCACAGGCCGTGCTGTTCAGGCAGTTGCAAACGAGGACGCTTCCGAGCCCGGCGCTACTGCATCGGATGTACCCGGAATCACACCCCGACGACAAGTGCAGAGTGTGCCGCAGGGAGACGGCCACATTCGAGCACATGCTCTGGGACTGCTCCAAACATCCAAGCGAAGCAAATTCAGGACGTATACCGCCGCAGCTTGAGGAAGCAATGCGGAGTGACCACCAAGAAACGCAACTCCAGGCCGTCCAGCAGGTCATCGAGGCGCTTGTTAGGCAGGAACCTCGCGAGCCGGCAACGGCGAGCGATGATCCTCGCAGAGCACCCGCCAAGACGACGACGTAGGCCACGTCCTAAGCGCGCGTGCGCGCTTTACTGCAGGCACAATAAACGTTTCTCCAATCCAATGAGGATTTGCGAAGCCGGCGTCGGCGCCGTTCGTTGATGGGTCGTTCGCCTCTAAGATGGTCGCCTGGGCTTGAAGCGGCTCTTCCCGTGGGCCAGACGGCGGGCAGCGGCGTCCCTTAGTCTGGGAGGGGATTAGCCACGACTCCCTCATTGTGCCGGCGAGCGCGCGCGGACAAGTGCGTAAGAGTTAGCCGCGCGAAGACGCTCCAGGCGGTCGGCATGGGCTTTCGAGCAGGCGCCACCCGTTTAACGCAATGGTTTGACCACTCCGCACGGTCAGTGACTTTAGGTGGCAGATGTCTTGTATTTGCTTGTCGGTTGCAATAACGTGCGTGGGAAACGTTATATGAGTGCATGAGAGAGAGTGTTGGGTCACGTGACCTCAGGTGGGGACATGTGTGGGATCGGCTGGTTCTTGCGGCCAATCGATGCTTCATATTAATTATTTTGAAAGGGATTTTCGCTCTTTCTTGAACGAACATTTGGAGGCGTGGTTTTGGGATCAACCGGAGTGTTGGGTTTTATCCGGGGTCGGTCGAGAGGGATCTAGTTCAGTACAGATCTTGGCCGAACAGGCTGCTGCGGGCAGAGTGACAATGTAACCGTCATTCTGTCCTGATGTAAATACTTAGAGTAATGTAAATAGTGCAAATAAACCTTATATCCAACAAGAAAGGCAGTCCTCTTTCCTCACCTGCTTCGAGCATCGGACGTCGGTTATCGGAGCGAGTCGCGATCGTTCTCTCGGCTCGAGCATCAAAAGAACTTCAATATTTCGTCTTCATCATTCACCAAGAAGATGGAGAGGCGAAATCTAACTCTCTGTATCGATGTCGGCCTCCGCATCTGAATCAGCGGGTTCTGAACAGTCTTGCTCGGGGTGAATACAAAGTTGCTCCCGGGCAATTCTGTGTGCATCTTCATTGCCTTCAATCCCTTCATGTCCAGGGACCCATTGGATTTGGTATTGCAGGCCACTTTGTTGGCATTCAGAAATGAATTTCTTTATTCTGCGGACAGTGCGGCTAGTAGTTTTGCGTGAACCAAGGGCTCGAATTGCGTCCATTGAGTTAGTGTAAATTATTATGCGTTCGGGAGGGCCGAGGGGGCTTGGATATTTGCCTGCATGTTCAGTCAAGGCAAGCAGGATGGCCCGTAGCTCGGCTTCTCGGCTGGAAATTTTGACAAAGCGCACATGTGCACTTGCGCTTTGGTCTTCGAGGCTGCACCAGCAGAGTGAGACGCGGTCATGTTCAACTGCTGCGTCTGTGTAGACGTGCAGGGTACGATTGGCTGTGTATCGCTGTCTCCACTGGCTAGTTCGGGGGGGGGTGATCATTAACTTTCCTTTTCCTTCGTCTTGGGTTGTCGTGACCGAGATTTTTTGGCAGTGGCTTGTTCATTGTCACAATAATGTACTCCCAAGGTGGAACCGGCAGCTCGTGCGGATGTGTGCCGGGAAGCTCATACCAGCTCTGAGGAGAAGTCTCCTGCCTGCATTGGTGCTGTCCAGACGCTGAAATTGTCCAATCCGTCTGTCTTCGGCTATGTCGTCAAGTCTATTAGCTTGCGCTTGTGCGTACAGAACGTCCTTGGCTGTAAATTTTGGCAATCCTGTTACGACGCGCAGAGCTTCACGATGCAGGATTTCAAGCTTCTGCCAGTTTTTCTTTGTGAGGTATATATAGTTGATGCCGTACATCGTTTTGGAAATCAGGAGACCGTTTACAAGTGTGCGTAGAGAGCTCTCGTCAGTTCACCATGATTTGGACGCGGCTCGTTTGATTAGGTGGGTTGTGCTCTTCCACGTGCGGAGAAGTTGCGACATCCATGTTCCGCATCCACCATCTTCATCAACAGGGAGACCGAGAATACGAACGCTTTCTTTCGCTTGCAGTCTCACTCCATTCATAGATAGGCTGATGTGGTCCTTCACTTGCTGCTTGCGAAGGCGGGCATTGGCTACCACTACAAAGACTCTTTTCTGGAAAAGGCGATAGACCCACTGACTCCAGAAAGTCAGTGATTGTGTTCAGTCCTTGTTGCAGAGCCTGCTCTTGTACGTCGAGTGAGCCGCCCGTCGACCAGATGGTGATGTCGTCGGCATAAATGGTGTAAGATATGCCTGAAATCTTGTCCAGCATAGGTGGAAGGTCCGCCATGACCATATTAAAAAGTGTTGAGGCAGCACTGCCCCTTGAGGTACACTTATTCGGTTTGCTGTTTTGTTTCCAAAGGCCCGGCCCACCTTGACGCGGATGCTTCGCTCTTTCAAGAAAGAGTGTATGAACTTAATGGTATTTCCTGATAAGCCTCGGCGTCGCGCTCCTTCCACGACGGAGTCATGGGGAACGGAGTCAAAAGCTTTCCTTACATCAATTGCTACTATGACCCTGGGGTCAACCGACGTACGAGCTTCTTTTAGCGTTGAAGGGGAAGAAGCAGGCTGTCTTGTGCGCAAAGGCCTGGGCGAAACCCAGTTTGCGTGTCCCCAAGCTGGGTAGTAGTTTCCAGGTGCCATTGAATCCTGTTAAGAACCATGCGCTCCATCACTTTGAAGACGTTTGAAGTAAGTGGAATGGGGCGCAAGTTTTCCAACTTGTCTGGTTGCTTCCCAGGCTTAGGAATTGGTATTACCCAGGACTCCTTCCATTACGGTGGTATAGAGGAATTAAGCCAGATGTCATTGAACCAATCAAGTAGTTGTTCTAGGATGTTGTCAGGAAGGTTTCTGAGCGCGAAATATGTAATCCAGCTCGGCCATCGTGAATGGAGTGTCCATAGGGTTTTCTTCCGTTTCTGTTGTTGATGCTGCTTTGGGTTCTGTAGGTGAACATGGAACTAATGGGTGTGGAAAGAACGTTTGTTGCCATGTTAGCGAGAGCGGCAGAGGACCCGAGGACCCGGCGAGGCCGAGGACCCGGAGGGTATCAACGTGTGGTATGCGGGTGCCAAAAATTTGTACTCGATGAAGAAAGCGGTACGGTGCCGCCCCCCTCTTGTCGCTTACTACGAGAAGAGTGGACTTTGAAATAGAGAGGCTGACAGACGTGACACAGCTTTGGATGACATCGCGCGCTCGCTGGGCTGCCTTTGGTTGACCAGAGCGCGATGTCATCCGCGTACAGAGCAGCAGAGAAGAGGTGTGGCCTCTCGTGTGGAAGGAAGCGTGGCTAAAGAGATGTTGAAAAGGGTGGGTGGCAAAATGTAGCCCTGAGGGGTACCAGCCATATACCAGTTGCTTGGTAGAATGAAGAAGTAGAGCCAAGGATATAGAGAAAGAAGCTGTACGGTTAGAAATTAAGGAGCGGATGTAGGTATAGGCACCGGATACTCGAGCTTGGCGGGCGACCGCAGCGTCAGCCACGGCGGACGCGCACAACTTTGGGTCGGTGGGGCCGCGCCGACCGACTTCATCACCCTCAAACGTGCCCTCGCAAGGGCGCCTAGCATCATTGCGTTTTTTTTCTTTCCTTATGTGTCGTACTTCTGTCCTGTTTTGTCCAATGTTTCCTTGTTAGTTATGCCCTGCGGCAGAACGACGCAATAAAAAAACTTTATGAGCGGGCATGCCTACAAAATACTGCAACTATGGCAGAAAGAAATGTAGAAGGTAGAAGCCTCCAAATAACACGGCGCTGATGGAATACTATCGCCTTCCTGCCTAGCCGTAGGCCGGCATTGCCCGGCCTTCGGCTTGGTGGGAAGGCTCGGTGTGTGTGTGTGTGTGTGTGTGTGTGTGTGTGTGTGTGTGTGTGTGTGTGTGTGTGTGTGTGTGTGTGTGTGTGTGTGTGTGTGTGTGTGTGTGTGTGTGTGTGTGTGTGTGTGTGTGTGTGTGTGTGCGGGTGTGCGTGAGAGAGAGAAACATTTTATTTGAGCTTTCTGAAGTGGGAGTGGTCCCCTGTTCGGGAATCCATGAGGTGAGCAGAAGGCCTTCGCTCTGGATGTCAGGAGTTGCTGTACGTCCATATGGCCGCTGGTCACCCGGTCCTCCCACAGCTCAGGGATGGGAAGACGGGATCGGAGAGGCGGAAGTTTTTGTGATTGCGCTCACACTGTATTATAACATGAGGTAGAGTTCCGGGTTGTGAACATAACTGGCATTCTGCACAGTATTGACTTGAAAACATGCGATGCTGGCAAACTGGGTGAGGAAAGGTATTAGTTTGTAGTCTGCGGAGTAGCGATTCTTCTAACTTGGAGAGTGCAGGGTGAGGGGGATGAAAGTGTAGCCTGTTGGATCGGTAATATTGCGTTATGTCTTGATAGACGATGTGGGATGGACGATGTGGTCTCCTCGGAAGCCCGGAGAGAGAAGGCGCAGGCTTGCTGATGAGCTAAGTTGTTGCCCGTCAGTGAGGAATGGCCGGCAGTCCAGATGGTGTTAATTTTTCGGCGGAGTTGATGTGGTGGTAGTAACTTTAAAGTAGAAGGGGCCACCCTCCCGGCTAAGAATCTTCTGCAGGCAGCTTGGGAATCCGTGATAACGATTGGGTGCTTCATATGTATGAGGGCTAAGGGAATAGCTAACTATTCAGCAACCCAGGTTGACGATGTCTTGATTAATGCGCAAGTGATGAGGGCGTCCTTTGTGGGGACTGTGGCTACTTTGTGTTTACCATTGGGGTAGGTACTGGCATCCGTATAGGCGACATCTGTCCTTTTTCTATAAATATGCTCATGCGCTTGGCTTTGGGCTTGTCGGCGGCCGGGATGGAGGTCAGGGTGCATATTTTTTCGTAAAAGGCGAACCCGGATGTGACTACTCCAATGGTCAGGGAGGGGCTGACAAGCAGTAGATTGCGGGCATGCGATATGGAGACGGTTTAGGAGGGCTAGTCCTGCAGGTGTTTCTGTTAAACGGAGCCGTAGGCTTGATAGGTGGCCTTCGATAAGCTCGGATACCGAATTGTGGAGACGAAGTTGTAGGAGACGGGGCCGTCGATGTGTTCATAGGTAGATTTATTACTTGTTTAAAAGCTTTGAGGATTAATCGATCAATGGTTTCCGTGTCACTTTTGGTGAGGGTAAGGTAAGGTGTTACATACGTTACTCTTGAAATCAGGAGAGCTTGAACCAGCCGGATGAGATATTTTTCTTTCAGCATGTTGGAGACTTGGTGAAACGCCTTTGAGAGTTTCAATAAAGATAGATCACTACGTGTGTTGGCCTGGATGATAAGGCCTAAAATCCGAAGTGAGGAGCTGGGCCGTATGGTAGGGCGGTCGATGTGGATGCATATGGTTTCCGTGTGTGAAGCAGGGGGATGTTTACGAACGACGATAAGTTCCAATTTTTGTGCTGAGCATTGAAGCCCGACTGATGAGGCATATTTGTTAACGACATCCGTGGCCTGTTGAAGTGAGTCTTGAATGCTTCCCATGGAGTCAGCGTCTGTCCATATCGTGATGTCATCGGCGTAAAGCGCGTGATGAACGTGCGTGATGGCGTCGAGTTGATGGGGTAAGTCCAGGAGGGCCAGATTGAAAAGTAGTGGAGAGAGGACGTAACCTTGAGATGTTTCCCGATCACCCAGTGCAGTAGGCTGGGATTGAACGTCTCCTACCCGGATAATAGCATGGCGTTGAGTTAGGAAGTTAGCAATGTATGAGTGCGTGTGGTGGCTGCAGCCTGTTTGATTTAGACGGGACAGTATGGATAAATGCGAGACATTGTGAAATGCCCTTTTCAAATCTAGGGCAAGAATGGCTCGTGGGGAGTGACGGGTTGCTAGAGCAAGGACCTGTTCTTTATTTCGAAGGAGAATATACTCAGATGCTTCCTGAACCCATACATGGTATTGGGAGTGAAGCCCTTGATTTCAAGGAAGGTTTGAAGGCGCGTTAGTAATAATCGTTCAACCAATTTACCCACACAGGAGGTTAGAGAAATGGGCCGAAGGTTATCTAGGTGAGGGGACTTATTAGGCTTGGGTATGAACCGGATCTCAGCTGTCTTCCACTGGGGAGGGAGTTGACCTGAGCCCCAGTATAAATTGATGTGGTGGAGCAGATGATCGAGAGAGTCGCCATCCAGATTGGCAAGAAGCCGGTAAGTGGCTTGGTCTATTTTTGTTGGGCTTGGGCTATTTTTGTTGCACTCGGACAGAGCTGCTTCTAGTTCATACTGTTGGAAGTCCTTATCCAGGTCATTGTTTATCGACCCCGTGTAGGGGGGTGGGGTGAAGTGGCGGGAGGTGTTGAGATATTTAGCCGTGAGGTTAATTATTGTATGAGGTCGTTTGCCGATCCGTTGAATGAGTGTAGGGTGCGGGTAATAGAGCGTTGGGTTTCATTCTTGCTGGAAAGCGGGTCAGTGAGACACCTTAGCAAATACCATGTTCGGCGAGTGGTGAGGGTACCTTGAAGGCTGTCGCATAACTGAAGCCAATTCTCTTTGGAGAAGTGTTTGGCGTATTCAGTGGCTTCTTTGTTAAGCGCTGCAATTCTGAGGCGGAGTTTGCGGTTATGTCTTTGCCATTTCCATCTTTTTGTTAAGCTTCGACGGGCCTCCCAGAGATGTAGAAGTTTAGCATCCACGCTAGGGGTCTGTAAAGAAGTGGCTAGGGTTTTTGTGTTCATTGTGATAATGTTATCAATCCAGTCGGGTAAAGGTTGGTCGGGTTTTATGGGGCGTGACGAATTGGCCTTGCGAAAAGCTTCCCAGTTGGTGAGGCGGATGACCCCTGTCTTGACGTTGTAATAATGATTGGGAATAGTGGGTTGGATAATGTCATGATGGGATCCAAGGTTCTCGTGAGTTGATGACCATAGTACATCCAAGGTGCCCTTGAGAAAACAGAGGTCTGGAGAAGTGTCCCTCGCTGTGCAGGCTCCCGCTCTTGTTGGTAAGCCGGGGTGATTAAGAAGCAGGAGTTCAAATCCTCAACTGCTTGCACTAGGATGACGCCCCTTTTACTGCGAAGCAGTATATGTCTAACCCCCCATGTTTTCTTTCCGGTGAAGCCGATTCACTCAGCGCTGCTCCGGGGCTCCTCCTAGCCACGGCTGACCCCTCTTTCACAACTGCTATTCCCCTCGCCCCCGCGGATTCCTCTTTCATAGGTTCCGCAATTGGCTGACAACGGCGGTAGCGCCGTTATCAGATGATTGGGGAGAATCAACAGAAGCGCTAATGGGCGTAGAAACTACCGAAAGCCGCCGCTGCCGAGCATGTAGCCGCCGCTGTTGCCGCCTCAAATGTCACAACGCCGAGTAGCTCGAATCCCGCCCCGTTGAAGAGAAACTTGGCCGGTTGGAACGCCGGCGTGAGCCCATAATTTTCCTCCAGCTTAGAAGGCTTTCCGAGCGACGTTTTCACCGGTGCATTTAACTCCTAACTATGCGCCCATCACCGGTTGCCAGTTATGCTTCCGCAAGTCAGGGCGGAAGGAGGGCGACGTGCGCGCTCAACTAAGCTTCATGCCGCTTCCGATAACATGCCCGTTGTGATGGTGGGAGATGTAAACGGGAAAGTCTCATGGCTCAAAGCGCCCTGTCCGTTGTCGTCCGTAATTGAGCGGTGTGGGTCTGGGTTGGTGTGTACACAGACAGTTATATGCGTACAACGGGGTAGGGAAAAGGAGAGCCACGTGTTTGTCCGCTAGAATAAAGCTCAAGGCCGTCCAGGTTTTAACTGGCTGTGGGCCGGACGCATGTCGTTCGCTTCGAGGTGGAAGAGCGGGAATTGAAGAATCGTCGGCCTGAACAGAAGCGCGAATGGAAGCGAAAAATACACAAAGCCGTAGCCGCCACCCTGGCCGTCTCAGGTTGCTCTTCGAGTAACTGTGAATCCCTCCCGGATGAAGAGCAACTTTCCCGCTTGGAACGCCGACGTGAGCCAATATTACTTGTTCAGCGTAAAAAAGCTTTCAGAGCGGCATTTTCCACGGCGTCTTTCAATTCTAAGCACGCGCACATAACCGGTTGCCGGTTTATGCGTGCATGGGTTGAGAGTAAAGGGAGAAGTGGGGGCGTACACGCGCAGCTATAGGTTTCATGCCCTTACTGATGACATGTCCGCTGTGCTGGCGGGAAATTTGGAAATTTCAACGTGGGCGTCAAACTGCCCAATGTGACCTGTCCGGTGTACTCAGTGGTCGAGCGCATTGGGTTGGTGTTTTATACAAAAGACGCGGATGGAAACAGACAGCTCCATGTTTGTCCGCTAAAATAAAGCTCAGGTCATTCCAAGTGTCATTCATATCAATAGGCTAGAAAGTATGCTCAATCGCAAATTAGAAACCTGATTTGTTTCGTGCAACCCGTGGACTGCGTCCAGCTTCGCAGGTCATCCTTCTTCACAGAGTGGGAGGGCACTAATTTTTTGTTTTGTACGGGCAGCCCCATTGGGGAAGGGCAGCATTGAAATCGCTGAGAATAAGGAGGGGCGCGGTTTTAGCGATAGCGATGGCACCACGTGATAAAATGTAGGGGCATTTTGAGTAGGACGGCAATAAATGTTCAGAACAGGGCTTGATTTACATTTATTCGATGGAGATAGGAGCTCGATGAACCCATGATTACATTCTCGTTGTGGGGTGACATGTGTAAGCGCAGATATGGTGTTGCGAATAAGTGTGAGGGCGGAGCAATTATTTGGCGGGCCGTAGGGGATATTCGCCGCGAGATCGATTTGCAGGTAGCGACAGCGTCGCGCTGCTAGTGTGGATGCTCCGCTGAGCGGCCCGGGAGAATGCACACTGTGGGCGCGCTTCGTCCCTTAAGTTTCTCGCGCCGAATGTGGGCATGAAAGGCTCAGACAAAAGTGGCATGCTTGTAGTTCGGTTCCTCAACGTTCAATGTACAGCATGGAAGTGGCAATAAGTTTTCATTATTACGCCAAAAAAGTGGCGACCCATCGGGAATCTCAGAACGGCCGCAATAATGACAATGAACTTGTACGCCGTGGCTCGTAGCAAGTTTGATCTTTCCAGACTGTGGCCTTGAGCCTTCAATAAAATCATAAAAAGAAACAAATTAGGAAGCGTCAATCCCCGCAATTCAGTTTAAAACAGCAGTTTCAATCGCTTTTACTGGTAGCATGACGCATTATTGAATTATATATAGTGGGATGCCCTTAAATGGTAACACCACTTAACTACCCCGACATTCTTTCTAAGGGCTTACGATATTTTCGTGTGTTCGAAAGGCAACATAAAATTACTGAATTTTAACCAGCGCAGAGATATAAATGCAACCATTCTAACGGGTCTTTTGCGCGCAGCTTTAGTTAAATGAAATTTTAGCGACTCTGAAGGCAGGTTTGATGAATAACGCTGTCGGATTACTTATGTAAGGCTTCGTCGCAAGTGTACTTGCGAATTAAATTGCTAACGCGCGCAGTATAATCAACATATCATGTTTAGCTATACTTGCAAAGTGACAAACAGGTTTACAGTGTGTAAACTAAGCTTCTGGGAGCTCACAGTGACCGCAGATTTTCTGTTGCGGGTGCACTGCTGACCATTTGCGTTCCTTTTAAAATGTAGCAGGTGCCTAAAACAGCGAGATGTGTTTGCAGTTTTGCGTAATGTCGCTTACGAACCATAAAGATGGCAAATGAAGTTGCCCTGTTGCAGATGTAGTAAAACGTTCCCTTTTTATTTCTCATTACGAAACAGCGCAACGGGTTCCCGGTAAATCTTTTGTGTTGTACACTGAACCACGCTTTTGTCTTGGCATTTCATTCTTGAGGATTGGCTAAAAAGGCACGGATTAAAGTTTTCTGTGAATATCGTTTTTCTTTTTTTTTGGGGGGGGGAGGGGGGGGGGTGTCTGCCAACGTTCCAAGCGCAGCGAGACGAGAAAGCGTGTAACGCGAAAAGCCAAACGTTGGTTATCAGTAATTGAAAGTACGCTAGGCGGCGTGTTCCGTAGCGGTGAAAAAGCAGTACACAAAACAAGTAGACGCCAGTATTTTCAAAACTGATTAACCCCCCTTTTGGCCCGGGATTGTCCAGAAATTGAGGCTCGCCTTTTGAAAATTGTGTTGAAATCAAGCATTTTAGGATAAATAAAAAAATCCAGCGAGTCCCGGCACACACCCTTCAGAAATGTGGGCAACAACGTGCATTATATTACGCGATTTTTCTCCCTTCTTTAAACTTATGTCTACCTTAAGAGGTTAAGACGTGATTATATTAGGCATTTGGTTATGCTGAGTGGACAAGGTGATTCATGTCGGGATTTGAAAATGGGATATATGAAAATGACACACGAAATGCCACAGGACCGGCGCAAACTCACAACTGCTTAATTTTACCGAGAAATCCCCCCGAAATACTCTTGCTCATCTACAGTAACGTATTTTAAATAATGCGTGAAATTAGCAACACAGTATAAGCAACGACTGTCCAAAAATGGTATTTATTTTCGAAAAGTTACGGGAAGAATTCGATCACACAGGCGCTTGCGGGTGTAAAATACGTCCCCAGTAATGTATGGGCGATAGCGCACGGGTCGTGTGCAGTGCAATTGTTTTTGTTTGTTTGTTCTTTCTATAAGGACCCAGCGCAATTTTAAAAGGGTGCGGCGAATGCACGGGTATGCACAGGCCTTGTCGCTTCTTACCTGTTTCGTGTATTTAACATTTATTCTTTAAATAACCACCACGCCACCTTCAAAAAGCACCCTTTGACGTTCCCGAAACGGCAGACGACTGCACTCATCAATAAGAAAAGTGCAATATGTCGAAGCAATGTTTATAACACATTTTACCACGGTGAAGATGTTTCGTGGAATTAAACCAGCTCATTAACCCGCAACGGCCGCTGATTATCGCGTCTCTAGAGGAAATGCGCAAGCATAGGTAACTGTGTCATTGCTTACTGCCAAACAAGAACACATATTGGTTATTTTACCGTGTGCAGCACGCGTCTTGCGCCGCGCGGAACGTGAACGAGCAGACGATGAGAGAGCGCCATCCACACTAGGAGCGGTTCGTCCCGCCGCCGCCAGGGGACGACTGTGTTCGATCTCGGGGCGAATACCAAGGGAGCATGATGTGAGAATTCTCCTGGAGGGCAATGACCGCTGGTTTAGAAGCAAGCGTGGTGATGAATTGAGTAAGGGCCACAGCCTTCTGTTTGAAGCCTCTGCAGTTCCATTGTAGGAGTGTCGTTGAAGGTTGACCAGGCTGTCTCCGCTCCATCAGGTAAGGAGGCTGGGATGGCATTGTCGGCGTTTCGGGCGTATGGGGCGGCGCGGATATGGGTCCTTAAAGAACCTTTTGTAATACTGTCCTGCCGGATCGTGCCGAGGTCATAGTTGTGCTCGAGCGAACTGGATGGAGTGCCTATTGAGGTGACGTCGTTCCTGAATGAGTTATATTGCTTGCAAAGCGATACAATTTCTTGCTGTAATTTCTGATGTTCTTCCCTGATATTCTGAGGGTCTTGGTTTGTGCTGGCCAGCTGTGTAGCGAGTTGAGCGAACATGTCTTGGATTTTAAGTGTGAATGCACTTCTTAAGCGAGCCTAAATCGTCCGCCGCCGTCGTCCGCATAGCAACAGCTGCGGGTGCGCGCGCTCCTCGTCTTCCTCCTCGTCTTCCCTAGCAACGGGGGGAGATGGGCGCGCGCTACTCTCCTCCTCCTCTCTCCGCTCAGTGACTGCGGGTGTTGGGCGCCTCCTCTCCACTTCGGGCGGGAGAGCTCTCGCTCGCGTAGCGGGCGCTCCGCATTCCGACGCGTGAGGACGCTCGTGTAGCCCTCGCCGTAACGGCGGGCGCTACTCTCCTCCTCTCTCCGCTCAGTGACTGCGGGTGTTGGGCGCCTCCTCTCCACTCCAAGATCACGATATCCACCGTAATCGCGCAATTAACAACCGTGCATTCGCACTTACACACTCTCCCCCTCGGGGAAGTGCGAGGGAATTTATTTGGGGGTGGCGGTGGTGGTGGCTGTTGGGTCTGTTTTGGGGGGTGTGAGTTACACGGCTCTGGCGTTGGACTAGGAGGGTTAGGTTTCTTGCGCTTTTCCGTAGCAATGGAGTGAGCTTTCTCGAATGCATCAAGGGGAGCTTGGAGCGAGGCTATTAAAGTGTTTTGCTGTTCCCAAATTTGAGT